>NW_019384890.1:279111-296293 GCF_000671375.1 Centruroides sculpturatus
TTTTTTGAGATTTTTGTAGATTTTTAAAAGTTTTATTAAGCATAATTGTTAGATCTAATATAGTGTAAAATTTGTTACAGCAAGACATAAATAAAAATAATTTAGTGCACTCAAGATGAAAGTGCTGAAGGGATGTATAAATAAAACTGTGTACTCAAATGGTATTGTAATACTAAAATATTTATTGTTATGTTAAATATTTACTTGCACAAAAAGTTTATGTAAACTTTTGTATTTTATAGTACTGAAGAGGGACCTTTTTTAGAAAAGGACCGAAATGCATCTATAGTAATAGAATAAAGTGAAATCATTGGCTAAAGCTGTGTGATAGTCTACTGCCAATATTAAAATTTACATTTTAAGTGCAGATTTGCAAAGACTTTACGATATATATAATTATAATATGCTAAAATTGTGTTTGGTCTGTCAATAAAGTTTTACTATTTATCTGGATGATACAAAAGTGCTTTTAGAAAAAATGTAATTTAATTTGGAATTTTGCATGTGTTTTATAGTCTTGAAGCTGTTTTTAAATTTTCTATTTTCTATAATTTTAGAATTGATTATGTTGGCATGACTATGCATTTTATATTTATAATGCATTGTGAGTTTTATAATGATGATTTTTCTAAGTAAATATTAATCAAGCCAAATAGTGTGGAATATATCAATTATAATTAATCTTAATTTCATAATATATATTATGATATATGATTAAATTCACTAGTATAAAAGAGGTTTAAGTGCTATCATATCAATCTTTATATTTTTTAATATTTAATCCATTTTTGACTTTTTAGGGATCCAAGGTGAACCCTTGTTACCTTGGTCCATGTTCCCTAAGATAATTGTAGTTCTATTGCATGTATTTTTATGTTAGTTTATAGTTAATAACATCATACTTTTTCTTTAACAACACAGTTGTGCTGGTCATCTATCTAACACCTTCCAGGGAAAAAGTTTTTGAATTGAAATAACATGACTTCTGGTTTGCATTGGAAGTTCATATATAGTTAATCGAGGCTTCCTGCCCCTTTAATTTAAAATATAGCTCTTGTTATAACTGTGTGTGAGATTGCAATAATTATCATTTAATGTGTACATCACTTATTAATTGGAAACAGATGTAACAAAGCAAGTGAAGTAACTCCAAAATTTGTTGGTGTTCTTGCATAGGAACTTCTTGAATCAACCAATCCTGTAG
Source organism: Centruroides sculpturatus (assembly GCF_000671375.1). Taxonomy (NCBI): domain Eukaryota; kingdom Metazoa; phylum Arthropoda; class Arachnida; order Scorpiones; family Buthidae; genus Centruroides; species Centruroides sculpturatus. The sequence goes on from NW_019384890.1 coordinate 280,316, forward strand.
GTTACAGAAACATGGTTCAATCTGATTGAAGGATATAAAGACTTAGAAATCCAAGATGGTAATCCAAGGGTTATTTGTTAGCGTGCATCAGCTTAACATCCCTACCATTTGTGCTGAGTTTGTGATATTAAGTTGGTATCCCTGGAAGTGGGTGTTGAGTAAACAGTATACCTGCTTGCTTCAACTTGCAGATAGGAGACCTGATCTTGTCTAATATGGGTTTTAGTTGTTACCTCTGTTTATGCATTTTTGTACAAGCAAACAGTCTAGGGACATCTGGTGATTTGACTAACTCCTTTTCTAATTTCAGTTGTTTATCTAGCAGTGTGCATGTGAATCTACAGATCCTTTCTTGTAAATGATCTATGTAATCATTATCTCCCCAATGTATCTCCCCCTTTTTTTTTCACATTGTGTCCTCAATGTGTTTCTCTCTCCTTACGAAGAGAGCGTATTACAGTACTATGGTTGATATTAAATTAAGGAGGAGATGGGTTGTATTGCAGACATCACTACTATGCATGGCTACTCCAAGGGATTGACCTATAAATTAGCCTATAGACAAGAAACAAAAGAAACACACATCCAATCAGCACATCCAAAGATGCTCCCATAGATAACCCAGCACTATAAGAAACTAAATCTCGCCATGATGATCATTGCATGCATAAGGAAATAGCATCATATGCAGGCACAAGATTAACATACAGCTGTAGTCCTCACATGTTTAAAATGCTCAGAAATGAAAAAGACCCACTCAACTACAACAATCCACCAGGCATATATATAAGATATCTCTGAGATGAAAGGTTCCAGACAGAGTTAATCTAAATAAGGGACCATGAGGTTCCTTAAAAAGCACTTAACCGAACACAGAGCCAATATAAAGGCAGGCAAACCATTGCCCTCTCAATATATTAAAGGATAAAGTTAAACCCAATCTATAACGGGCTACGTTAATTAGAACGACAAACATGGACTAACTTGAAGTGCTAAAGACTTTTAAAGCAGAAACATGAGGAAAATGTATAAATTTTAAAGAAAAGAGGTGCATTTTACAAGCATGGCATGCCGTATTTGATACATCATTATGAAAACCATTTTAAAATTTGTACACTTTGATATATCCTATTAGTTGATTTTAGAGGATTTTAAATTCAAATTTTTGTATAAGCTCTTCTTCACCTGACACATTCGAACATCAAAACATTAGACGTCCCATCTATTTGAAATTTGTGATCTGAAGCAGGTCTTAGAAGATTGAAAACGTTTGTTTTTCTGAAATTACACCATTTTGGTGGGTGAATACTAAGGTAGGCAATTTCCACAGTATAGTATAACCAAGATTCTGGAGTATTTTTATTCTTTAATGAAAAATAATATCTTGTTTCTACAGATTAATACATATTATATCTATACTTTTACCCTATGTTTTACAGTCGACTTATGCAATTAGTACAGGTCTAACTCAGAATTTTGAGATGAAAATTTAGATGTCATTTTACACGTCAGCATAACACATAGCTTAAAATATGTTTTTTTTTTTTTTAAATTTGATTTAAAGATAAATTTTACATTACAAGTGTTAATGTTTCTGTAGTAAAATACTTTTTTTATTTTTAGGTTTACAGCGTTGTCGATGAAATGTTCCTTGCTGGCGAGATACGAGAAACCAGTCAAACCAAAGTGTTGAAACAGTTGTTAGTTTATAATTCATTAGAGTAACAACCAGTTCAAGATATTAACTTACAAATTAATGGGTAATACATTGTATATTGTTCATTTTCATTTTTTTTTCCTAGAAAATTGAATTTGAAAATTTATTGTCAAACATCTGATATGAAAACTATATGTATATTTGTTTATTATTATTTTTTTAATATGTGATGTGCATAAAAAGAAAATTGTTTTGTATACCTTATACATTATTATCTGTAACTCATAATTCTATAAAAATAATGATTTCAAGTTAAATTTTGGCTATTTATTACTGTAATTTACTGAAAGTTCATGCATATTTATCAAAATTTTGTTATGAATTAAATCTTAAATTATACATATTAAATAACTCAAACATAAATATTATACAGTGATGTTTTTGTTGAGTGCTTTATTCAATAAAAATTTTTGTTTTGAATTTCAATGCAGCAGTTTTTTTTGTCAGAAGCATATTAAAATTTAATTTTGTTAGCTTATCTTTGACAGAATGTAAATCAAATGGCTGTACTGTACTTAGTATTTCTACTATTTTTGTGAATTTTGTCCTTTTAAAACAGAAAAACTGACATCACAATACTTTGAAGTTTCCGATCGAAACACATCCCTCGACTTTATTTGTATTTTCCATTCTATAAGCCTGAAATTTGGCCAAACGTTTCTGAAACACACTGTATATAGAACATACATTAGATAATAGTTTAAACACTTTTTCTATTTGAAATTTTTGCAAGAAATTTGAGATAAAACACAAAAATTTTCCATGTAATATATCCACCATGGGCAAATGTGGCTCTTTTTGAGTTACATGCAGCTCTTGCTTAAAATGTTAATTTCTGCTTTTTATTATTATTTTTACAATTTTATTTCCACAATTTTGTGAAAATATGTTTATTAAAAAAATTCAATATTTGTTTTATATAATATTTATATTATATAATAAAATTGCGTTACAGAACTGCAGTACAGAATAAAAAAGTACACAACTGCGGCTCTCATGCATTTTGCAAAATCTATATTTCGCCTCCCACTTACCTCTTGCTTGCCCACCCCTGTTTATATAATGTAATATTTGTATTTCCAAAATCTTTCATTCAACTTTGTATAGAGCTTTATTGCTTAGCTATGGCAGCAGAGTGATATGCATTCAAGACAATAAAAGCCAATGGAGCACATTGCTCCATTCTTATTTGAGGATAGATTTAATTATTACAGTTGATACATTAAAAATACAATAAAATGCCAAATGGGTGGTTGAAAACAAGCTCTACTAAAATTAACTGGAAAGTTGCAAGAATCCAGATTTGAATCTGATCGTAATTGACATTCACAGATAATTCGGGCAGGATGCTCTTCGTCTTTTATCTGTGTTTGTCAATCCCATTTACAGAAAGTTTTTGTGGATGATTCATCTCCAACACTACAGAGTTTTTATTTCTCATTTTTTACTCTACCCTGTGGATACTAAATTAACCTTTTAATTAATCCTATCCATCATGGCTGAGCTGTTTTTAAGGCGACAGCCTACCCCTTTGCGGAACCTAGGATCAAATCCAGACGGGTCAAAAAACTTTTTCAGGGTATGGTCCATCTTGAATATATCAGTCCCATTCCTCGCCATCAGACTGAACCTATAATGGGCTTAAGTCCATCTCCGTACACATGGCTGGAGGAGTAAAAATATGCTAAAAAATCTCATATTCGTGAATCAGTGAAAATGTCTAGTTTATAACTTCAAATAAATCAACAGAGTTCATTATATGAATGATAAATGGATTCTCCTTGTGAAGTCTAATGAAACATTTTTTTGTCATCTCATTGATAGTTATGTGCATTATCTGGAGTCCCAAACTATCTAAAATTAGGACAAAATTTTGTAAATTGAAGTTGGAATATCTGAAGAATTGAAAAGGATTTCAGAATTTCTAGGCTGTATAAGCACAGAACGCTAAAAAACCTTAACCAAAAACAACACAATAAACCTAAACCAAAAACAACACAATAAATATTGGAAAATACCTAAAAATGCTGTGCGAAAAAAACTCTAGCGTTTCCACTGAGGACCTACAAGAGAGAGGACTTGTAAGCTTTAATATCACACCTAGTTAATGATGTCAACCGCAGAATGGGCGGGAAGGAAGAAATATCAATAGTAACACAGAAGCAGCCTTCTCAATGAATTGAAATGGATTAAGTAGTCAGCAGCAAACATTTTTTTAATGAAATTACAATTCATTAGTACCACATTAAACAAAAATGATAATAGAGGTGACAAAGGGATTGGATTGATGGGGGTTTCCAACTGTTTTTGTGTATTGACCCCTTTTAAGAAAAATTTTCCATGGACCATTTAGCCTATACAGTATTTCATCCTGGCAAAATCGGCCGGGTCGAAAACCTGCTTGCTCCTGTCACAAAATATCATTTAATAATTCAATCTTCTAATCTTTTATTAAGGTGGCAGTCCATCGCTCTCGGGGAACCCGAACGGGTCAAAAAACCCCAGGCATATTTTGGGAATTAGTTCATTTCGGATATGTTAGGCCCCGTCTCTGGCCACCTGGTCACCACATTGTCGGCCTGGCCGAACTCATAATAGACTTTCTAGAAAAGACCCTCTTAGTGCACACTGCTGGAAAGAGTTTAGAAAAAGGAGTCAAAAAATTATGAAAATGTCCAGAATGGTCAGAGATGGTCGGAAATATTTGCTCAGAAGTTTTAAACTTCATTATTTAATTGAGTAATGACCGCTTCTTTTCAAAACTTTTCCCACCCTGTGGTTACTAAGGAGGTTTTTTTCACATGCACGACAGGCTTGATCAAGACTGTACTCTACGCAGTGAGGTAAGTGGATGGAGAGGGACGGAACCCGACATGTCCACGCACTCTACTTACGAAAAATTCCGATAATAAGAGCTTGAGCGTCCGCAGAAGGGACAATCGGGGTATTTTCCCTCCCTTGAAATCGAGTAAAAAAATTCTACAAATTATAATCGTAAGTGACCGAAATATGTAACCTTACACACTCCATTATGAGATGCTTTGCTGCTTAATTGAAATTTTTTCCATAGACTTATAATGGGAATCCAAAACTGAATATATTGTCGTTATTGATTTTCTTTTCTTTCTTTTTTTTTGAAAAGAATTTCTGTGCAAGGTACAATACGTTAAAATATTCATGGTCAAATTTTCCAAAGAAGTAAGAAAAAACATAGGTATTGTATTTTTAAAAATCTGGCAAGAGCTTCGCCGTATTTCGAACGTCGGGTAAACGATAATCTTTGAAATCTCCCGTTCTAGGCCAAACTTCAAAATTTCGTCTCTGCCACAACATGCTATTTTATTAGTTCTGGTGCATAATTTCGTTCGAGTCATAACTCGGCAAGATACGTTTCGGCCATTTGTCGATTTGAATGGCTACCGAGGAAGCTCGCCGGCATCTCTCCAATTAAAATATATTTCTTGTGGAATTTGTACCAAAGTAAAAAATGATATAAAATGGTAAAATTATATTATAATCACCGATTACGGTACGCTCAAATTTATTATTGCAATCTGTTTATAAGTTACTGTACAAATTGATAATTATATTACGGTCGGTAAAATTGCGGAACGTGAAAAAAAAATGAATTATTTTAACACAGTAGAAAATAAATTAAATTGAAAAATAAAAGACTAGATCTGGTTAAAAAAAAAGACTGAAATAATAATCCGACATTTTATATTTTAATTAAAAGAATTTTTCTATTCGCCCTCTATCGTCCAAAGTTCGCAATTACGTTATCACGTGTTCTTCCAGGTTGTCAGATATCGTTTGGCGTTTTTAGGGATTCCATCCTTCTCTTCATTCAAGAAAATAAAAAAATAAGAACTGATTGCGATGGAAAACGATATTTTGGATTGTTTAGAGGATTTAGGGTGAGATATTTTAAATTGGTAAAGGCTAAACTATAATTTTAAAGTTATTTTACTTGGATTCAGCTTTCTGCTGTGGTAACTATCGTCTGTTTTCTTTTTAAATCTCCGTATTTATCGAATTCCGCTAGTCACGTGATTAATATAAACAATATAAACTGGAAGCAATATTAAGTAATAAATATTTGTTAATTAAAATTAAGTTACATACATTCTGCGGAATTGGCATAAGTCTAAACACAGGCAAGTATTCGGCACATTATCTTGCAGTGGTAAGAAGTGGATTGAACGAAATTTCTCAAATGGGATTGAAGGAATGTGAAATGGATCTCTTACTTAACTGATTTTAATCCCTTTAATTACTTCTAATTAAAGGGATTAAAATCTAGTGTAAGCTAAAGAGAGGGATTATTCTGTAAAAATTCTGATATTAATCATCCAAAGTGACGTATTAATGAGTGTACTATGATTGATGATGATACTGCATTGTGTTTGGGTTGGTTTTATGGTGTGTTGAAATGTGAGTTGTCGGCGATGGAAATGGTACGATTACGCTCCCGAATGAGACGATTGGAACCTTATCGGAGCTGTAGACCAAACTCGTTGGAGCAAAAAAGTCTCATATTTCCACGTGTGACTCTTCTTGGGATAAGGCCTCCCTCAAAATCGGCTTATATTCGGATCGTGCATTGCTCTGCTAAGACTATCACATTTAACTATTTAGTCCACACAATTATGCCTGCTTTAAGTAGCTCGCTTGACTGTTTATGGAGTACTTGATGTTATATAGTTTTAGTGGGTGTAGGGGCCGAGATGCTTGCCGTCGCTCTGCTGAAGCGTGCAACTGTGTGCAGAGCATCGATCGAGGCTTGCCGCTTGTCTCGACTGATGTGGAGCCCAGAGAATAGGCACTATACTGGTGGACCTTTCGAGGTAAATATCACACAAGGGGTCACATGTATGGGTATGGCTTCCTTGACTTTTTTGCTTATGTAGGGGATTTGTAACTCTGGGGGTGGCAAATCCCTTGTTCAGAGTTCGCTTCTTACCGTGGAAACCATGTTGAAGATTCATTCATTAAAAATAAATATATTTGCCTGTGTCCAGATTTTATGCCCATCCTGTATTTTGTATAATTTGTGTACTGCAAATAATTTTTCTGAAATATAGTTGTCATCTGATAACTGTGTGTAAGGTGTTGATGGAAATTCGGAATTTGCCAATGATTTGTATTGGCATAATTTAGAACGGGTAGTATGGATCAGGGCGTCATTTCTGTTTTGCACTCCGACTGGCTAACTCATTGTAGGTTGAGCCCGCATGTAATATATGTATTTATGGCTAGATTTAAAGCCAAAATTTGCTAGTGCCTTATGTTAACTACTGGTATTATTTTTTTCTGTAATTAAATATAATTCTGTTGCTTAATGTAGAATAATAACAGTCAGTTTTATAATAAAACTGCATATTAGTTAAGTGATGAGACAGTGACAGTATGAGCTGTAAGGCTGTTTTAATTTGTTATGAGGAGGTCTGATCAAAGTGTGGTCAGTTTAGCAGAGAGGAATGAAGCTTCACATTTCCACTAAAATAAATGGAAATTAAGAGATCAATATGCATGCTTATCTCAAGTATTCTCCATATTGAATATATTTAACGCAGACTTGAATTGTGTACAAAATAAATCATTGATATAGGAAAAAAGACATAAAATAGGTTATTTTGTACATGCATGCTTTACGTCACAAATTAGATAGTTTGTGACATAAAGCATGAGACCAGTTAAAGATCAGATCGAATAGCTTACTCTATAGTTGTTGAAAATTGTCACCCAATATCTGGCAGAGTTATTTTTTATATTAAGTCTACATAATTTTTTGTTTTTAATACAGAAACAGAAAATTGATATTACAAAATCTATGCTTTAGTTATTTTACATTATACATTCATTCAAAGAAAGATTTAAATTTTGTGATCAAATGAATAAAGAGCTTAATGGGCCAGTTAAAGAAATCAGTTCCTTTTCTGGAATGAATAAAAGAAAAAAAGACAATTATTTTGATAGAATTGGCAAGAATATACAAAAAGATAAAATCTTTGATAAAACGAAGAATTAAAATCCTACAGGTATTCGTGAGACTGAATAAGCTCAATCAGTTTCGATTCTGTAAAAGTATAAATCCTCTAACTTTATCCGCCATGAGGATGAACTATTTTCAATGTTGTCACCATGTGACGTGGCACAAAGGCATTTGCTGATTGGATGTGCATTTGCAATCGGCGCGAGTAAAACAAACTTTTTGTTTCTAGTTGTGGTTGCAGTTGCGCTGGTTTTCAAAGGGGGTTTACTAGTTAAACGGGAACAGCAGTTGCCTGTGCGGCTGGAAATTGCATGGTGTGACGAGGGCTTTAGGAAAAACTTACAAATGAAACAACAGTTGCATTTGAATAGAATGATAAATATATTCTGCTTATTTGAAATATCTAAATAACATTACAGTTAGTGAAAATTCAGTTTTTATTGACTCTGACATTAATCATGGAAAGGAAATGTTAAACAATTAATAAATATATATAAATTCAATTTTTATTAATTGTAATCATTATTATTAATTAATTCATCCAACATACACCAGTAATTGAAGCAACAAATGTCAGCAATTTACAATAAACTACTGTCATGTGAGCAAATAATGCCACTGCTATAAATTTTAAACATTGATTTAAAAAATCAATGTTTAAAATTTATAGCAGTGGTTAAAATTGATAATGATTGTTCAAATTGATCTGTTGTTTCCAAATGAAAATGCCAGCTTCAACTGAATTGCTGTAACTGTTATCACCTAGTATGCCAATTAACTGTATATTGAGACCTGTTACATGAAAAAATAGCTTAGAAATGACTATTAGACCTAATCTATGACTCAATTTAAACCTTAATTTATATTAACTAGCATTTAATTTTAAAATTTAAATTATTTCCTGAGGATTCTGGCAGGTCATGCATATATGGTATTTCTATCTGACTTGTGAGATTTTTTTGTTTATTGAAATACATAAATTTGAGTTTTGAAATAATGAAGTCTTTTTATACAATTACATTTATTTTGCACAAATTAATTTTAATTGTGAAATAATTGTGAAATTCTGTGGAAAATGTAGAAAATTTTGTATCATTTAGATCCTGTTGTATTGTTTACTTGTTTCCGCATTATGAAGGCATGTAGAATGTTCCATTGTTAGCTGTTTCACTACAACATTCTACATGCCTTCATAATATGGAAACAGGATCTCTTTCTCTCTTTTTTCTTTTTTTAGCTATATTTAAATTTAATGTTTTATAGTTAATATTTTTTGGTATTCATTTTGCTATATTGATTAGCTCTTCTTTCAAATTAAGATTAGGTTTTTTTTTCTATTGTAAGAAGAAAGGAAATAGACAATTGTATAAATCATTATTTACTTTTTTAAATTATTATTTATTGTTAAAAACGATTATTAATTTTTTAAACTTACTCAGAATTTTTCCAGTTTCATTGTCATTGTATATTGACAGTAGAATGTGTCTCCAAAAAACATAAGAAAATTATAATGTTTGATTTATGCAGATTTATAGGTTTGTAAATATACACTTACGATACTTTGACTTACAATTAAATAAAACCATTTGTTAAACACCAATTTGAAATACATAGTATAGAGTGAAAGCTTTGAGGAAATAAAAACTTATATTCTGAATATCTTTTTTATAAGCAAAATCTGTTTGGCTTTAATTATCCTTTGAAACAAACATATATATATATTAAAAATACATCATATTTAAGCAACATAAAACTTATGCAGTTTTCAATGTGTGTGAAACCTTTNTAATTTAATAATAAGGTAATAAAATAAATAATAATGACCATACAAACAATTTTGGTCTATTTAAATCTTTTATTCTTTTTAAAATTCCAGCCAGAGACAGATGGGAAACAGCTTGAAAATAAAATACAATTCTTCATTAAAATAATTGATATGACTTTAAAAACACATACTGAATACACTTGACACCAACTTTTTATTGTAGGATCCTTATCAACTATACACAGCCGCATCAAGCGTATTTAGTATGTGCTTTTAATGTCATATCATTGGTTATTTTAATGAATTGTATTTTATCTTCAAGCTGTTTCCCATCTGTCTCTGGCTGGAATTTTAAAAAAGATAAAAGACTTAAATAGATACAAAATTGTTTGTATGGTCATTATTATTTAAATATTTACATAATTATGTTTTTAATATTGATTCTTGAAGAAAAATACTTCACATTGTTCAGTATTGAGTCAGTTTGAATACAGTTCTTAATGTGTGTTGTGGTGGAATTCTTATTTGGGAAAATGAATATAGAAGAAACTTTCCAATACTAATTTTCTAAAGTTAACATTGCATTAGTTGTACCTATCTTTGATGCATTTTTTGTGTGGAAGACTATTGTCATTCATAGTTCATTTTGTGTTTAAAATTTTATATTAAATCTCTTTCGTTGAAAAAGTGATCAGAAACTTCTTACTGATTCATCTACAACAATCAGAGGTGGATTTAAAACTATGTCCACATCTATGTAACAACATTGTAAACCAGCTTGGGCATAGCAGAATACTTGCAGCATGACATTTAACATCACTCAAAGGTTCAGAAAATGGTTTGCCACTGATTGTTTCTTATTGATTTTTCAATGAACCATAAAAGGATGACACAGCATGAAGTGTGCCTTGGGTTAATACAGATAAGGATACATTTAAGCAGCTACAGCCAACTCCATGTTCACTAGATAAAGGGCGTGTTCTTTTATTTCTCTGTGTAACTCCACATGTTCGGCATCCATTTAAAAATTCTTGTGGAACACGTTCCTATATTGCTGCCAGAGTACGTGCAGTCGGATGGCAAAAATGGCTTGTAGTAGTTAGTTTACTGTGGAAAACAACATTGTGTGTTTATGAATAAAACTTTAGAAGTTGTGAAAGTGCATGTTAGTGCACAAGGTGATGTAAGTGTCATCTTGAATTTTTTTTTAATGTTAGCTGGCATTCTAATTTTTTTTTTTTTTTTGTGGCTACTTTGAATGCTCTGCTGGCAGGACAATCCATTTTATGGTTAAATTTTACAATTTGGTCCCTTTTAACGTTTGTCTCTAAAAATGCATAGTTTAAAATCATAGATCCTTTCATCACAATACAATTGATAGTATGGACACTGCTATCATTTTCTTTCTTTTACCATCATTCCCAAATGACTACAAACAGCAGCACACACCCATGATGGCAGAGATGCAGAGCAAAATGCCATCCACAACATTGTTATAAAGATGTGACCGTGGCTTAAAAATTTTTCTCTGCCTAGGCTATAACATTTTTACCATAATCTTAGGTCATGTTGTCAACATAATGACATGCAATCTAAGTTTCTTTGATCCTGGTAAATGGAAATAACATTACAAGATTTAGTAATCAGCTCTTGATATCCACAGGGATTGATTCTAGGACCATTTGCAAATATTAAAATTTACAAGTGCTCAAATCCCTACACACACCTTCCCATGTGCCTTAAATTAGTGATGAGAAACCTTTTCTGAACATGGACCACAAGGAACTTTGTAGGCTACCAGTGGGCCACATATTTCTTCTCATGGCAAATGATATAACTGAAAATAAGTTATGAAATAAATATTTTAGAAAATTTAACAAATGCATGCTGATTTTGTAATCATGCAGTAGTACTGTATCTCGTAGTATTTTTTTTTACATAGAATAAAAGTCATTCTTAAGATTATTTTCTGTTAGTAAAAATAATGTTAATTTTATAGTGGTGGGAACACTTTGGGCCCCTAAGTTTTCTCTGGTTCTAGGAAAAAAACTCCAGCTTCTTCTCTCTAAACAGTATTTAATTATAATTAAATGATGGAATAAAAAGTAATTTTAATATATTTATTTATTTTAAACAGTCTTCCTTAAAGTTTATAATCAATTCAGCTTTTTAATTATATCAAAAGACTATTTCTTGTAGAAAAGAATAGTTTTGAAAACATAAAATTTGCATGGAAGACTGACTTTGCAACGTGTAGAAATTATAAATAGATTGAATCTATTGGCTGACAGATGTTTAAACTATTGCATCAGCAGATTCGCATATTGCTATCATGCCAAAATTTATAATGTGGTAAATATTCCAGAAATTTAAATATGAAAAACAAAGACATTTGGCACACAATAATAAACTTTTTACTGTCTTAAATGTACTGCCTTTTTACATGAATCAATAACAAAAAATAATAATTTATAAATATTATTATTATTATTCTGCTATAGTAATTGTAAATATATAAAGTTTATATAAATATGGATAATGTAAGCTTACTTTTCTAAATTTAGACATTTAAAATCAATTATTAGGAACTTTCCTATTTTATAATTGAATTTCACTTTCTGACAGTAATATTTGATCCAACAATTATCACTGATCAATTGGCTGATAAGTTCATGAAATTTAACAGTGTGTCAACAATAAAAATGAAGAAATACTTAAAAAATATAAGTGAAAGTCTTTATTACTAAAGCTTTGTCAATTAGAATATAGAAAAGTAGAAAGGGAATACAGTTAAATTTGTTTTTATTGTTCCATTTCATATTCTTGTGTCTTTACTTTTATCATTCTCACTATATCAAATTTATCATATCTGTAGTTTTTCAACAAGCCAAAAGCAACACAATGATTAATTATCACTGATCAATTGGATGATATTGGTGGTGATCAATCAATTCATTCATAATTTCATCAATTTTATCTAATCTATTTTTTAGCTTAGATGAAATTGATGAAATTATGAATGAATTGCTTGATAGTCATCATTCAATTGATCAATGATAATCAGTCTTAGTTTTTAATAAAAAAATATAGCAATAATTTCTTTTATCAGAATTACAAAAGTTAGAGTAAAAGCATTTAGAGTCCATTATCATTACTCGTTTAAAAAATATTTCATTAGATCTAACATTATGATTTATAGTACAGTAATACCCCGAACTTACACGATAGGTGGGACCGAGCGATAACCGCATAAGTCGAATTCGCGTAAGTCTGGGTATAATTTCGCAATTTGTGTAAAATCCAAGTCTGATGTATGTAAGCTAATAAATGTTTTCATTAATCTTATCTCATCTTTTGATTTGTTCACGGTTGCAAGAAATCACCACATAGAGTCTCTCAAGTCTCCGTAGATATAACAAACACAGAAATAGCTACAATTTATTTTGCATTATTTATGTGTCGATTCCGCGTGACACGTCCAAACATATAAGCTGAACAATAGTGTGGGGGGAGTGAGTAATCAAGAGTTGCATAGCGCTCAAACAAAAGACGAATCAACGAGATTTGAAAATCGTGTAACTCCGGGGTAGCGTAAGTCGAGGTATTACTGTATTAAAATTGTAACAAAGTGCTTATAAATGCAAAAATTGATAAATGAGGTTGCTGATTAAATTATCTACTATTTAAACAGATTATATATAAATATTTAATTTCCTGTTTACTATATTTAATGACTTTTAATGTAATAATTTTGTTGTGTTTTCTTAATGACTATTTATAATAAAACAGATGAATATAAAAATATATGTAGACACATTTTTATAAAATTCTGACATATATTTTTATCAAGTAAAAAAATTAAATTGCTTTCATCTTGCACAACTTGATATCTACAAGGAAATATAACTTAATTGTAATTAATTTAGCAACATAATAATGATGATAGCTATTATTGAAATACATCAATATTTATTTTAGTTGATCAGAATATAGAATAAAATAAGTTATTATAAATGCTATTTAATTTTTTCATACAATATTTTTATACATGCTATACATGCTACAATTTGAAAAAATTGTAGACCTATAAATTCCCACTGTCGTCTGTCCATCCATTTTTCCTTAATCTCAAGAACAGAGTTAGATAGACAAAAGCTGAGACCTGATATAGAAAGATTAGGAGCAGGAGGCCCCGGTTAACTATATACAAACTTCTGACACAAACCGGAAGTCATGTTATTTCAATTTAAAATTTTCCTCTGAAAGAAGTTAGATGACTGGCATGACTCTATTTGCTAACAGGAAAAGTATGATGTACAGGGGCAAGATACTACTAATTTGAGGTGGAGAGCCTATATTTTAATTTTTATATTAATTTAAAAAATATGATTTAAAATTGCAGTTTGGCATTGTGACAATGTCACAATAAATAATTGCTTGTTACTAATAAACTATTTTTAAAAGTAAATGAATCTATACTTATTTATTTAGTTTTTAAGATGGAATCTTTAAATAATTCAATCTTAAAAGCTATGTTTATATATAATATAATGGCAATCTTCTTTCAAAATATATTCACACACCTTTAACTTCCAGCAACAAACATGCAACTTTAATACCACACAAACTAATGTTTTCAATAATTTTTAAATTACCATCATCATGTGAATCAAACTACAAAATAAAACATTGTATATGAAATGCGTAAGAAATAATGTGTATTTTATAAATATATATTCCATATATGATGATCTGTTTTGATCATCATAGATGGAATTGGCAACCTGTCCACTTCTTATCCTGTATCACTTTACATGTCCTCTCCTCAGGATATGTAATTCACAATTAGATAATGTGGACTACATAACTTGAAGAGAGGTGGTTCATAATTTGTCTGTGATATGGTTTGTGGATTGATGACTTTGAGAACGACTTATTTAAGATGACCAAAAACTTTAGTGTGTGCTATTAAAGCTGTGATGCTCATTAGTTCTAATCTTTTGCTTTCTTTTATCATTTCTTCAGCTTATTGCATTGCTTTCAATCCATTTTATATAGATAAACTAAGACAAGTTGTCATTCATCTCATCAGTCAAACATAAATTGTTCTATTTGATTAGATTAAGATAATTCTTTTATATAAGTACATACGTTATCAGAAAGAGCATTTTTTTAATAATTTTTATTTTATTTTTGATATTAAAATTAATGAGGAAAAACTCTAATTTCAGCAGCTTTTACCAGTATTATATTGATTTTAAGTGTCCATCTCCTTATTTCTTTTTACCTCTATGTCCTTACTGTTTTACATTTCTGTGTATATACTGTCTACTTGGATCTTGCTTATTAATAGAACTTATTATACTGGTATAGTTTTGATTAACAAAGAGTGAAGATCTTAGTCAAAAGTCAAAACAAAATATCTTTACTTTCATTATATTTTATAATTATTATTTAACTTGTTTTATATATTTCAATATAGGAATAAATTAATAATGTAAAACAAAAAGTAAAAAAAATATACTAAATTTTAAGAAATGAAACTTATAACTTTTAAATTTTGACTCTAGTGTTTATTTTTTGAAATTATATATAGGATGTTACATAAGTTTATTACAATTTATTGTTTACCTATTTACAATCTATTGTTTACCTAATCTTAAATTATAATTTTAGTTATCCAGGTTCATTGGATCCTAATGGTTTTACAAAAGCAATACAAGAAGGTCCTAAGAGTGTTGAATTTACAAGAATTGTTGAATGGTTATCAAAAGAATTACAAGTTGTTCTCAAGTTAGAAGGCTGTGTGAATGCAATAACAAGTATGTATACAATGTGTAATATCTTAAAGTCCAAATATTTTGAAATATATCATCAGTTCAACATTGTGATTAGTAATAGTCTGGAAGGAATTTAGCTTGGTGCATAGTAACATATAGTAGCAATATAATACTTAGGAGTTATAAGTTTGATTTCCATTCTTAGCTATTCATTTTAGACAATTGTAAATTTATCAGTTAAATTATAAACTTATCTGGTTATTAAACTTAAAAGAGTAATATTGCCTTTTGTTTTCAGTTACAGTGGTGCCTCGTATAACATACTTAATCCGTTCCAGGTGCATGTCCGTTAAGTGAAAAGTCCGTTATACAAAATGCATTTTCCCATAGAAATACATGTTTAAACATATAATTTGTTCCACAGCATAAAATAACCATACTGTACCATTAAAAAAATGAAAATGGAGCAGTCACCAATTATGCTGGGTAGTCAGATGTTGTGAGGAGGAGGTGGAGGAACACTTTCTTCACACATTCATACAGATACAGATACATTGCAGCAGGTTTCTTTTTATTGTTTTTTAATTGGAGTCAGATTCAGGAGATGCTACCGGAGCTTGCAGGGTTAGCTCCTCTTGTTCCATCCTTTGTTTTTTGCCTGCTGGCTTCTTGAAAAACATGCCCAAGGTGGTCTGTTTCTCTCTCTTCTTCAACACCTGTC
>NW_019384890.1:305305-308997 GCF_000671375.1 Centruroides sculpturatus
GTTCTCTCCTGTACAGGTGTGATACCACACACGCTACACAAAAGCCTGGGAACATTACAATTGAGTAGAAATACATACATCACACTACAGAAGGCCACTATATTGAATACATGCCATATTGTTAGGAAATTCCTTAATACAGACACTGACACACACATTTAATTTTAGTTTTGTTTTGGTTGCTATGCCTTGACTCTGGTCCGGCATAGTACACAGCCACAGGTGTGTACCGAGTATAACCCACCAAACCCAACACACAATAATATTCTAAAGTTTACAAGCATAAGGATATTTTAATTCTTGCAAAGATGTATTTTAATTGATATTTTCAGTTCTTTTCAGCTAAAATACAAATGTTAAATATCAGCAGCTAGATGCCAAAATAAAAGTAAAAATACGTCACTTTAAAATCTCAATTTTTATATTTTCTCTACAGATCAACTGAATAAGAATGTTGTTAGATTTTTCTGTTTTACAAATCAGATATCTAGAATGTTTTTAGAACTCAAAATTTCCCCAAAAATTCTTGCACACTAGTACACAAAGTAAAACAATTTATGAAACAATTAATAATTACTATTAGTTTAAAAAATTCAAATTGATTCATACAAATTATTAAATAGGCTTACTGTAATTTGCTGCACAACTCTCTGATAAATTAAAATAAAAATTTTTTAAATTAAAATAATACTTTAATATAAGCATAAGCCATCATCATAGGCTAACAATGTATTACATCAAGTTTATAATTGTATCATATACAATTATAAACTTCAATACATTGATTAATAGAAATAAAATTGCAGTCATCACCAATGCAACATCACAAATGATATTTTTTATCTTGGTATGGTAATTAATGGAGTTCTTGACATCCAGAAATGCAAAATTTCTTTATGATAATGATATGCAAGTCATACAATTTTTTTCTGAAAATTTATTTAAAAAATGCAACAACTTTTTGCAAAAAGATAAACTATTTTAGAGTTTTTGATTGACTTTTTCATTATTATTATTNTTCTGACATATATTTTTATCAAGTAAAAAAATTAAATTGCTTTCATCTTGCACAACTTGATATCTACAAGGAAATATAACTTAATTGTAATTAATTTAGCAACATAATAATGATGATAGCTATTATTGAAATACATCAATATTTATTTTAGTTGATCAGAATATAGAATAAAATAAGTTATTATAAATGCTATTTAATTTTTTCATACAATATTTTTATACATGCTATACATGCTACAATTTGAAAAAATTGTAGACCTATAAATTCCCACTGTCGTCTGTCCATCCATTTTTCCTTAATCTCAAGAACAGAGTTAGATAGACAAAAGCTGAGACCTGATATAGAAAGATTAGGAGCAGGAGGCCCCGGTTAACTATATACAAACTTCTGACACAAACCGGAAGTCATGTTATTTCAATTTAAAATTTTCCTCTGAAAGAAGTTAGATGACTGGCATGACTCTATTTGCTAACAGGAAAAGTATGATGTACAGGGGCAAGATACTACTAATTTGAGGTGGAGAGCCTATATTTTAATTTTTATATTAATTTAAAAAATATGATTTAAAATTGCAGTTTGGCATTGTGACAATGTCACAATAAATAATTGCTTGTTACTAATAAACTATTTTTAAAAGTAAATGAATCTGTACTTATTTATTTAGTTTTTAAGATGGAATCTTTAAATAATTCAATCTTAAAAGCTATGTTTATATATAATATAATGGCAATCTTCTTTCAAAATATATTCACACACCTTTAACTTCCAGCAACAAACATGCAACTTTAATACCACACAAACTAATGTTTTCAATAATTTTTAAATTACCATCATCATGTGAATCAAACTACAAAATAAAACATTGTATATGAAATGCGTAAGAAATAATGTGTATTTTATAAATATATATTCCATATATGATGATCTGTTTTGATCATCATAGATGGAATTGGCAACCTGTCCACTTCTTATCCTGTATCACTTTACATGTCCTCTCCTCAGGATATGTAATTCACAATTAGATAATGTGGACTACATAACTTGAAGAGAGGTGGTTCATAATTTGTCTGTGATATGGTTTGTGGATTGATGACTTTGAGAACGACTTATTTAAGATGACCAAAAACTTTAGTGTGTGCTATTAAAGCTGTGATGCTCATTAGTTCTAATCTTTTGCTTTCTTTTATCATTTCTTCAGCTTATTGCATTGCTTTCAATCCATTTTATATAGATAAACTAAGACAAGTTGTCATTCATCTCATCAGTCAAACATAAATTGTTCTATTTGATTAGATTAAGATAATTCTTTTATATAAGTACATACGTTATCAGAAAGAGCATTTTTTTTATAATTTTTATTTTATTTTTGATATTAAAATTAATGAGGAAAAACTCTAATTTCAGCAGCTTTTACCAGTATTATATTGATTTTAAGTGTCCATCTCCTTATTTCTTTTTACCTCTATGTCCTTACTGTTTTACATTTCTGTGTATATACTGTCTACTTGGATCTTGCTTATTAATAGAACTTATTATACTGGTATAGTTTTGATTAACAAAGAGTGAAGATCTTAGTCAAAAGTCAAAACAAAATATCTTTACTTTCATTATATTTTATAATTATTATTTAACTTGTTTTATATATTTCAATATAGGAATAAATTAATAATGTAAAACAAAAAGTAAAAAAAATATACTAAATTTTAAGAAATGAAACTTATAACTTTTAAATTTTGACTCTAGTGTTTATTTTTTGAAATTATATATAGGATGTTACATAAGTTTATTACAATTTATTGTTTACCTATTTACAATCTATTGTTTACCTAATCTTAAATTATAATTTTAGTTATCCAGGTTCATTGGATCCTAATGGTTTTACAAAAGCAATACAAGAAGGTCCTAAGAGTGTTGAATTTACAAGAATTGTTGAATGGTTATCAAAAGAATTACAAGTTGTTCTCAAGTTAGAAGGCTGTGTGAATGCAATAACAAGTATGTATACAATGTGTAATATCTTAAAGTCCAAATATTTTGAAATATATCATCAGTTCAACATTGTGATTAGTAATAGTCTGGAAGGAATTTAGCTTGGTGCATAGTAACATATAGTAGCAATATAATACTTAGGAGTTATAAGTTTGATTTCCATTCTTAGCTATTCATTTTAGACAATTGTAAATTTATCAGTTAAATTATAAACTTATCTGGTTATTAAACTTAAAAGAGTAATATTGCCTTTTGTTTTCAGTTACAGTGGTGCCTCGTATAACATACTTAATCCGTTCCAGGTGCATGTCCGTTAAGTGAAAAGTCCGTTATACAAAATGCATTTTCCCATAGAAATACATGTTTAAACATATAATTTGTTCCACAGCATAAAATAACCATACTGTACCATTAAAAAAATGAAAATGGAGCAGTCACCAATTATGCTGGGTAGTCAGATGTTGTGAGGAGGAGGTGGAGGAACACTTTCTTCACACATTCATACAGATACAGATACATTGCAGCAGGTTTCTTTTTATTGTTTTTTAATTGGAGTCAGATTCAGGAGATGCTACCGGAGCTTGCAGGGTTAGCTCCTCTTGTTCCATCCTTTGTTTTTTGCCTGCTGGCTTCTTGAAAAACATGCCCAAGGTGGTCTGTTTCTCTCTCTTCTTCAACACCTGTC
>NW_019384890.1:313950-327284 GCF_000671375.1 Centruroides sculpturatus
TTGTTCTCTCCTGTACAGGTGTGATACCACACACGCTACACAAAAGCCTGGGAACATTACAATTGAGTAGAAATACATACATCACACTACAGAAGGCCACTATATTGAATACATGTCATATTGTTAGGAAATTCCTTAATACAGACACTGACACACACATTTAATTTTAGTTTTGTTTTGGTTGCTATGCCTTGACTCTGGTCCGGCATAGTACACAGCCACAGGTGTGTACCGAGTATAACCCACCAAACCCAACACACAATAATATTCTAAAGTTTACAAGCATAAGGATATTTTAATTCTTGCAAAGATGTATTTTAATTGATATTTTCAGTTCTTTTCAGCTAAAATACAAATGTTAAATATCAGCAGCTAGATGCCAAAATAAAAGTAAAAATACGTCACTTTAAAATCTCAATTTTTATATTTTCTCTACAGATCAACTGAATAAGAATGTTGTTAGATTTTTCTGTTTTACAAATCAGATATCTAGAATGTTTTTAGAACTCAAAATTTCCCCAAAAATTCTTGCACACTAGTACACAAAGTAAAACAATTTATGAAACAATTAATAATTACTATTAGTTTAAAAAATTCAAATTGATTCATACAAATTATTAAATAGGCTTACTGTAATTTGCTGCACAACTCTCTGATAAATTAAAATAAAAATTTTTTAAATTAAAATAATACTTTAATATAAGCATAAGCCATCATCATAGGCTAACAATGTATTACATCAAGTTTATAATTGTATCATATACAATTATAAACTTCAATACATTGATTAATAGAAATAAAATTGCAGTCATCACCAATGCAACATCACAAATGATATTTTTTATCTTGGTATGGTAATTAATGGAGTTCTTGACATCCAGAAATGCAAAATTTCTTTATGATAATGATATGCAAGTCATACAATTTTTTTCTGAAAATTTATTTAAAAAATGCAACAACTTTTTGCAAAAAGATAAACTATTTTAGAGTTTT
The DNA here is from genome assembly GCF_000671375.1 of Centruroides sculpturatus. Lineage (NCBI taxonomy): Eukaryota > Metazoa > Arthropoda > Arachnida > Scorpiones > Buthidae > Centruroides > Centruroides sculpturatus. Next base: position 314,944 of record NW_019384890.1, read on the forward strand.
TGATTGACTTTTTCATTATTATTATTATTATTATTATTATTACTTTTTTTGAAAACATAAATTTTATGCTTTAAAATATATTTTGACATTAAAATTTTTATTTTATAATAAATCTGTGAAAAAATATGAAAAATAATATTTATAAAAACTTAATGATGATAAAACTTCTATTTAGCTATTTAATTGAGACATAAAAACGTTTTAAATGTAGTTTATTAATTTTCAAATTTCCTGCACAAGAAGTGAATAATTTGTTCTAATTCAAGTTTAAATGAAATTTTATCTATTAAATAGTGTCAAAAAGCATTTTGAAATAACAACAGATTTTCTGTTTGTTCTTTTTAAAGCTCTTTCAGTTTTACTTTTTCATAAGAGTCAAAACTGGTTTAGTAACAAAGACCAACTCATTCTTACTACATGCACATAACAGTGTAAGTAGCTAGTGATGTAAAAAGTGACCGAATTGATTATAAACAAAATAAACAACATTCCAATTTCATTTTTAAAACACAAGATAATTTCTCCAATGAATGTCTATAGGTGTAGACATGATGCTTTCAGTTTTTTGCAGCTATTGTCATAATATTTTTTATACCACAAATTTCCCCCAAACTTCATTAGTTCAATTGGAAATATTCTACATCTTTATTACAAATTATAATTTAGCTAATTTTTATGGCCTTTATTATATTAAAGATTACTTATTAATTTATTATAATTAAGTGTAAATAGTACAGATTGTATATTACATATACATAATTTTTACAATTTAAAAAGTTATAATCCCATTATTTATATTTTTTATTAGATCCTGATGAATCGAGTTCATTTCTTTTGGAATTAAGTTCATTTTTGAAAGAAATGAGTAAGTAGATTTATTTTCTATGATTGAAAAAGTTTTATTATTGTATATCTTATTCTTTAATTGAGAATAAGCAATTTCTTGATTGAACAAAAATACAGAGGTGATAATTATTTCATAGTAAAGACAAACTATTATTGTATATATATTTACATTAAGAGAGTGTAGATAGTTGTAATGTAAAATTTAATGAACTTTATGCACTTTAGAAACATGTGCTCTAGAAAACTTTTGACAGTAGACTGTAATACAATTTAAAAAATCAATAGCATTTCTGCTGAAATTTGTCTTATTATAAAATTCTTAGTCATACATAAATTATTTGAAGAATAGATTAAATAAATATATTCTTTCTGTAAATAACTTGATTATGTTTATTAAGATACATGCAGAAGTAATAATTTTTTGCTTGTTTTAGGTTTTATATTTGTATACACAAGCATGTTACTTACAAGTAAAAATAAAAAACGGTGTGCAAATACATATTGTTTTTTTATTATTGAAAAAAATTGTTGCCATTTTATTACCACTGCAGTAGTTCTCATTGGCAACTACGTAGTTACGTTGTTGAAAATTAAAAACACTCCTTTCCAATTGGGTTAATTACAGTTTCTTCACAATAGGATCTAGTTCTAAAATTATATATTTCTGAATACAAGATATTACACAGAACCTTAATCAGCATACTATTTATTTATTCTAATGCTTAAGGCCTTCATCAGGAATAATAAATGCATGTAAAGGTCTACTAGCAAATAATAAACAAACTTATATAATGTTAAAAAATAATCTTTTTTAAAAAGAAACTTTAAAATTGTGCAAATTATTTGAAATATTCTTATTCATTTTTATAAGAAGAAAAATATAAAAACAAGGTGAGATTTTTAANTTTAAGAAATGAAACTTATAACTTTTAAATTTTGACTCTAGTGTTTATTTTTTGAAATTATATATAGGATGTTACATAAGTTTATTACAATTTATTGTTTACCTATTTACAATCTATTGTTTACCTAATCTTAAATTATAATTTTAGTTATCCAGGTTCATTGGATCCTAATGGTTTTACAAAAGCAATACAAGAAGGTCCTAAGAGTGTTGAATTTACAAGAATTGTTGAATGGTTATCAAAAGAATTACAAGTTGTTCTCAAGTTAGAAGGCTGTGTGAATGCAATAACAAGTATGTATACAATGTGTAATATCTTAAAGTCCAAATATTTTGAAATATATCATCAGTTCAACATTGTGATTAGTAATAGTCTGGAAGGAATTTAGCTTGGTGCATAGTAACATATAGTAGCAATATAATACTTAGGAGTTATAAGTTTGATTTCCATTCTTAGCTATTCATTTTAGACAATTGTAAATTTATCAGTTAAATTATAAACTTATCTGGTTATTAAACTTAAAAGAGTAATATTGCCTTTTGTTTTCAGTTACAGTGGTGCCTCGTATAACATACTTAATCCGTTCCAGGTGCATGTCCGTTAAGTGAAAAGTCCGTTATACAAAATGCATTTTCCCATAGAAATACATGTTTAAACATATAATTTGTTCCACAGCATAAAATAACCATACTGTACCATTAAAAAAATGAAAATGGAGCAGTCACCAATTATGCTGGGTAGTCAGACGTTGTGAGGAGGAGGTGGAGGAACACTTTCTTCACACATTCATACAGATACAGATACATTGCAGCAGGTTTCTTTTTATTGTTTTTTAATTGGAGTCAGATTCAGGAGAGGCTACCGGAGCTTGCAGGGTTAGCTCCTCTTGTTCCATCCTTTGTTTTTTGCCTGCTGGCTTCTTGAAAAACATGCCCAAGGTGGTCTGTTTCTCTCTGTCTTCTTCAACACCTGTCGGAAATGACGGGCAAGGGTGTCATTGTAGAGATCATTGATCCTGGTGGCCTCAGCTCTGTTTAGATAATGAGTGTTGGTAAACTCCTGAACCTCTCCCATTCGACAAGGAAGTTGTTGTCAACTTTCACTCCTTCTGATGATTTCTGGCTTTGTTTCAATTGAAATCACCTTTTTGGTTTTTAGAAGCCATGATTTGCACAACACTTGAATAAATGTAAATACCCTGCACTGAGGTGATATACGTAATAAACAAGGGAGCAAGCCGAATTCCACCGGGAACTTGTTACTTCAGATATCCTAATAATATATTCTAATAACACTAATATATTATAAAAATAGCAGATTGTCATTGGCAACGGCAAAAGAGTGAAAATATCATTCGCACTTATTCACAGAAAGACCGTTGTTCGCCTCACGTAACTGCCGAACGGAAAGTCCGTTGTTCGCAGCCAGTCTGTTGCTCGAGTCACGTAACAGCCAAACAGAAAGTCCATTGTTCTCAGCATCCGTTATTCAAGGTGTATGTTATATGAGGCACCACTGTATTTGGAAAGTTATTAACTAATTCTGAAGTAAACCGAAAATATATCATAGTCAATAATTTTGATGATGATAATTATATTTAGTATACTTCTAAAACTAGTCATTATGAATTATTTCTTTATTTACAATTAACCTTCAATACTGTTTATCACTTCAGATATATATTATTTATACAAAAAATGTTAGCAAGAGCTTATACACAACTTTCCTTGTATTCGTAATTTACAAAGTTGTGTAATGCCATCTGTTGTGCAATTATATCCTAAATATAGTTAAAATACTTTAATTTTCAAATGTAATTTTGATTTAAAATCATATTTATATTGCATGTATTTGGAGATTATTAATGAATTGTAAAAGATGAAATTTGCAAATCTCTAAAGTAACTTCATTTCAGTCCATCCATTCTATACTCCAGATTAGGATTCATTTCTCTTATAAAGAATTTCTTTCTCTCGCTAGAGGAAAATTTTGATCAGTAGATGAACAAACCATCTTTTTTTTTTTTTCAGGAAAACACATTTAAATTATTTTGTTTTCAATAACTCATTCAGAGTAAGTCTGAAAAATCTGTTCTTCTAATTTTATTACTACTACAAATTACCAATTGTTAAAAAATTAAATATCTGTTTAAGCTGTATCTCATCTGCACAAACCTTAATTTATATTAACTAGCATTTAATTTTAAAATTTAAATTATTTCCTGAGGATTCTGGCAGGTCATGCATATATGGTATTTCTATCTGACTTGTGAGATTTTTTTGTTTATTGAAATACATAAATTTGAGTTTTGAAATAATGAAGTCTTTTTATAAAATTACATTTATTTTGCACAAATTAATTTTAATTGTGAAATAATTGTGAAATTCTGTGGAAAATGTAGAAAATTTTGTATCATTTAGATCCTGTTGTATTGTTTACTTGTTTCCGCATTATGAAGGCATGTAGAATGTTCCATTGTTAGCTGTTTCACTACAACATTCTACATGCCTTCATAATATGGAAACAGGATCTCTTTCTCTCTTTTTTCTTTTTTTAGCTATATTTAAATTTAATGTTTTATAGTTAATATTTTTTGGTATTCATTTTGCTATATTGATTAGCTCTTCTTTCAAATTAAGATTAGGTTTTTTTTTCTATTGTAAGAAGAAAGGAAATAGACAATTGTATAAATCATTATTTACTTTTTTAAATTATTATTTATTGTTAAAAACGATTATTAATTTTTTAAACTTACTCAGAATTTTTCCAGTTTCATTGTCATTGTATATTGACAGTAGAATGTGTCTCCAAAAAACATAAGAAAATTATAATGTTTGATTTATGCAGATTTATAGGTTTGTAAATATACACTTACGATACTTTGACTTACAATTAAATAAAACCATTTGTTAAACACCAATTTGAAATACATAGTATAGAGTGAAAGCTTTGAGGAAATAAAAACTTATATTCTGAATATCTTTTTTATAAGCAAAATCTGTTTGGCTTTAATTATCCTTTGAAACAAACATATATATATATTAAAAATACATCATATTTAAGCAACATAAAACTTATGCAGTTTTCAATGTGTGTGAAACCTTTAGAACAGATTAACTATGTAAGCTGAAGACTGAATATAGTTGAACAAATTATAATAAATTTAAGTATAATTTATAATAAATCTGCCAGGAGTAAGTGAATATGTTTTCGAAACAATTTAATATAAAAACTACTGAAAATATTATATATTACATTGTAATTAATAAATATTATATATATTATTACAACAATATATGTCGATATTATGTATATATATACACACTTAATATTGATACTATACACATTGCTCTTCTATTTTCTTTTACAAATATTACAAACATACTTAACATTTACAAGATTATGTACTGGTACAAGATTATTGCATACATACCTCTGTTTATTCATATAATTCTTATACTCTCATAGATAAAACATGATAATGTGATAAGACTTTTATGATCTTGTTATGTATCTTTGACTTCTGTTGTTGGTTTTAGGATAACCTGGAAAAATTTATTTCATTTACCAGTATTTATTTAAATTAAAGATAGTAGCTTACAAACTATTAATAATGTCCAAAAGACTAGCTTCCATTATTTTGAAAAATATTAAATAATAATAATAATAATGCACTGAAAAAATTAGCAAGTACACAGAACTCACCCAGGAAATCAGGCATTTGTGGAGGATGGATAGGGTGCTTATTGTACCTGTTGTTCTCTCCTGTACAGGTGTGATACCACACACGCTACACAAAAGCCTGGGAACATTACAATTGAATAGAAATACATACATCACACTACAGAAGGCCACTATATTGAATACATGCCATATTGTTAGGAAATTCCTTAATACAGACACTGACACACACACACTTATTTAATTAGTTTTGGTTGCTATGCCTTGACTCTGGTCCGGCATAGTACGCAGCCACCGGTTTAAACCGAGTATTACCCACTAAACTCAACATAATAATAATAATAACATCATCATCAATCCACAAGACATGCCAAAATTTCTTACTCAGGGCATCACCTACATGAAACAAAAACAACAAAACCACAGACCCCACACAATACAGACCAATTACATGTCTTCCAACACTCTACAAATTATTGACATCCTGTATCACAAACAAAATATACAAACACGTAGAAGAACACGACATTCTTACAGAACAACAAAAAGGTTGCCGTAGAAATCACAGGGGATGCAAAGAACAGTTACTCATAGATTCAGTCATTCTACGGCAAGCACACAAACAACACAGAAACATACACATGGCATATATAGACTACAGAAAAGCATTCGACAGTGTTCCACACAGTTGGCTGCTACATATTCTACACATGTACAAAATACATCCATCACTCATTGCATTCTTCGAAAACACTATGCAGCACTGGAGAACAACACTACATCTCAGGGTTAGTAACACTTCCATACAAACAAACGAAATATTCATTAGGCGAGGAATTTTTCAAGGAGATTCCTTGAGTCCTCTCTGGTTCTGCCTAGCCCTGAATCCATTATCCAACATGTTAAACAACACGCAATACGGCTACAATATCAGACACGAAAAAACAACACAGTTTACACTCTCACATCTCATGTACATGGACGACATAAAACTTTATGCATCCACACAAAAACAACTTCATCAACTCCTACAAATCACACATTCATACACTAAGGACATACAAATGGAGTTTGGCCTAGACAAATGCAAAAAACTTCACATAGAAAAAGGAATCCTGAAGAAAGAAGATTTTGCACTTGGAAATGGAGACGTTATTGAATCCATGGAAGAGGGCGAGTTCTACAAGTACTTAGGATTCCAACAGGCCAAACTAACAGAACATACACAAATAAAGCAACGATTAATTAAAGAATACCAAAGTAGGTTAAACGCTATACTTAGAACACAGTTAAATGCAAAACACACAGTTAAAGCAATAAACACATATGTCATCCCAGTACTCACATACTCTTTTGGAGTTATACATTGGACTCACACAGATCTCGAGCAACTCCAAAGGAAAACAAGAACAACACTTACTAAGCATAAACAACATCATCCTAAATCCGCCACAGAAAGATTAACCCTTCCACGTAAAGAAGGCGGACGTGGCCTGATTGACATAGTTAACCTTCACTACAAACAAATACAGTCACTGCGAGAGTTTTTCTACAAGAAACAAGAAACATCACAGTTACATAAAGCAGTAACTCTAGCAGACTCAAATAACACACCATTAAACTTACACTCACAACATACAGACATGACACAACATATAAAAAGCATAGACAACATTAAGCAATCATGGGCTCAAAAGGCTCTCCATGGCAGGCATCCTTACGACCTGGCCCAGGATTTTGTTGACAAAACTGCGTCAAACAGCTGGTTAGATCGGGGATGCCTCTTTGGGGAGACGGAAGGATTCATGATTGCCATACAGGATCAGGTCATAAATACTAAAAACTACAGAAAACACATACTCAAAGATACAACACTCACAAATGACACATGCAGAAAATGTCACATCATGCCAGAAACTATACAACACATCACTTCTGGTTGCAAGCTCTTGGCACAGACAGATTACTTACATAGACACAATCAAGTAGCAAATATAATACACCAAGAGCTTGCAAAGAAACACAAATTGGCAGACATCCACGAACCATACTACAAGTATATTCCACAGACAGTATTGGAAAATAACACGCACAAAATGTATTACGACAGAGCCATAATCACAGATAAAACAATTTACCACAACAGACCAGACATCACACTCATTGACAAACACAATAAAATCACATACATTATAGACATAGCCATTCCAAACACTCACAATGTACAAAACACATGCACTGAAAAAATTAGCAAGTACACAGAACTCGCCCAGGAAATCAGGCATCTGTGGAGGATGGATAGGGTGCTTATTGTACCTGTTGTTCTCTCCTGTACAGGTGTGATACCACACACGCTACACAAAAGCCTGGGAACATTACAATTGAGTAGAAATACATACATCACACTACAGAAGGCCACTATATTGAATACATGTCATATTGTTAGGAAATTCCTTAATACAGACACTGACACACACATTTAATTTTAGTTTTGTTTTGGTTGCTATGCCTTGACTCTGGTCCGGCATAGTACACAGCCACAGGTGTGTACCGAGTATAACCCACCAAACCCAACACACAATAATATTCTAAAGTTTACAAGCATAAGGATATTTTAATTCTTGCAAAGATGTATTTTAATTGATATTTTCAGTTCTTTTCAGCTAAAATACAAATGTTAAATATCAGCAGCTAGATGCCAAAATAAAAGTAAAAATACGTCACTTTAAAATCTCAATTTTTATATTTTCTCTACAGATCAACTGAATAAGAATGTTGTTAGATTTTTCTGTTTTACAAATCAGATATCTAGAATGTTTTTAGAACTCAAAATTTCCCCAAAAATTCTTGCACACTAGTACACAAAGTAAAACAATTTATGAAACAATTAATAATTACTATTAGTTTAAAAAATTCAAATTGATTCATACAAATTATTAAATAGGCTTACTGTAATTTGCTGCACAACTCTCTGATAAATTAAAATAAAAATTTTTTAAATTAAAATAATACTTTAATATAAGCATAAGCCATCATCATAGGCTAACAATGTATTACATCAAGTTTATAATTGTATCATATACAATTATAAACTTCAATACATTGATTAATAGAAATAAAATTGCAGTCATCACCAATGCAACATCACAAATGATATTTTTTATCTTGGTATGGTAATTAATGGAGTTCTTGACATCCAGAAATGCAAAATTTCTTTATGATAATGATATGCAAGTCATACAATTTTTTTCTGAAAATTTATTTAAAAAATGCAACAACTTTTTGCAAAAAGATAAACTATTTTAGAGTTTTTGATTGACTTTTTCATTATTATTATTATTATTATTATTATTACTTTTTTTGAAAACATAACTGTAATTTTATGCTTTAAAATATATTTTGACATTAAAATTTTTATTTTATAATAAATCTGTGAAAAAATATGAAAAATAATATTTATAAAAACTTAATGATGATAAAACTTCTATTTAGCTATTTAATTGAGACATAAAAACGTTTTAAATGTAGTTTATTAATTTTCAAATTTCCTGCACAAGAAGTGAATAATTTGTTCTAATTCAAGTTTAAATGAAATTTTATCTATTAAATAGTGTCAAAAAGCATTTTGAAATAACAACAGATTTTCTGTTTGTTCTTTTTAAAGCTCTTTCAGTTTTACTTTTTCATAAGAGTCAAAACTGGTTTAGTAACAAAGACCAACTCATTCTTACTACATGCACATAACAGTGTAAGTAGCTAGTGATGTAAAAAGTGACCGAATTGATTATAAACAAAATAAACAACATTCCAATTTCATTTTTAAAACACAAGATAATTTCTCCAATGAATGTCTATAGGTGTAGACATGATGCTTTCAGTTTTTTGCAGCTATTGTCATAATATTTTTTATACCACAAATTTCCCCCAAACTTCATTAGTTCAATTGGAAATATTCTACATCTTTATTACAAATTATAATTTAGCTAATTTTTATGGCCTTTATTATATTAAAGATTACTTATTAATTTATTATAATTAAGTGTAAATAGTACAGATTGTATATTACATATACATAATTTTTACAATTTAAAAAGTTATAATCCCATTATTTATATTTTTTATTAGATCCTGATGAATCGAGTTCATTTCTTTTGGAATTAAGTTCATTTTTGAAAGAAATGAGTAAGTAGATTTATTTTCTATGATTGAAAAAGTTTTATTATTGTATATCTTATTCTTTAATTGAGAATAAGCAATTTCTTGATTGAACAAAAATACAGAGGTGATAATTATTTCATAGTAAAGACAAACTATTATTGTATATATATTTACATTAAGAGAGTGTAGATAGTTGTAATGTAAAATTTAATGAACTTTATGCACTTTAGAAACATGTGCTCTAGAAAACTTTTGACAGTAGACTGTAATACAATTTAAAAAATCAATAGCATTTCTGCTGAAATTTGTCTTATTATAAAATTCTTAGTCATACATAAATTATTTGAAGAATAGATTAAATAAATATATTCTTTCTGTAAATAACTTGATTATGTTTATTAAGATACATGCAGAAGTAATAATTTTTTGCTTGTTTTAGGTTTTATATTTGTATACACAAGCATGTTACTTACAAGTAAAAATAAAAAACGGTGTGCAAATACATATTGTTTTTTTATTATTGAAAAAAATTGTTGCCATTTTATTACCACTGCAGTAGTTCTCATTGGCAACTACGTAGTTACGTTGTTGAAAATTAAAAACACTCCTTTCCAATTGGGTTAATTACAGTTTCTTCACAATAGGATCTAGTTCTAAAATTATATATTTCTGAATACAAGATATTACACAGAACCTTAATCAGCATACTATTTATTTATTCTAATGCTTAAGGCCTTCATCAGGAATAATAAATGCATGTAAAGGTCTACTAGCAAATAATAAACAAACTTATATAATGTTAAAAAATAATCTTTTTTAAAAAGAAACTTTAAAATTGTGCAAATTATTTGAAATATTCTTATTCATTTTTATAAGAAGAAAAATATAAAAACAAGGTGAGATTTTTAAAGAAAACTTTGAAGTGAAGAGCAATGATGATAAATGCTTAGAAATACAGTAGAAATTTTATCTAAAACACTTTGCAGAATAAATAAATAAAAGCAATTGTGGCATTGTACAGACTGACTTCTCCACATAATTGGAAATCACTATGTCATCTGTTGATTGTGCCTTGACACTATACCATGCATACATAACATTATATTAGATTTTGAGTAAATTAATTTACCTTTAAATACAATAATTGTTACAATATTTATAGTTTATGAAACCTTAAATGCACAGTGCTTGATGTATCCAAAATACAAAAATCATAGAGTTTCTGGATTATCTGAAAGATCCCTGCTCTCATCAAGTTTAGATAATCAAGTTTCCACTGTAGTTACAAATAATTATATATCTAATTTGATTAAATGTATAATAAATTAATTAAAAAATTTTTAAATTAAAAGAAGTACATATCATCATAGGGTATAAACTTGATATAGTACATTGATTAATAGAAATAAAATTGCAGTCATCACCAATGCAACATCACAAATGATATTTTTTATCTTGGTATGGTAATTAATGGAGTTCTTGACATCCAGAAATGCAAAATTTCTTTATGATAATGATATGCAAGTCATACAATTTTTTTCTGAAAATTTATTTAAAAAATGCAACAACTTTTTGCAAAAAGATAAACTATTTTAGAGTTTTTGATTGACTTTTTCATTATTATTATTATTATTATTATTATTACTTTTTTTGAAAACATAACTGTAATTTTATGCTTTAAAATATATTTTGACATTAAAATTTTTATTTTATAATAAATCTGTGAAAAAATATGAAAAATAATATTTATAAAAACTTAATGATGATAAAACTTCTATTTAGCTATTTAATTGAGACATAAAAACGTTTTAAATGTAGTTTATTAATTTTCAAATTTCCTGCACAAGAAGTGAATAATTTGTTCTAATTCAAGTTTAAATGAAATTTTATCTATTAAATAGTGTCAAAAAGCATTTTGAAATAACAACAGATTTTCTGTTTGTTCTTTTTAAAGCTCTTTCAGTTTTACTTTTTCATAAGAGTCAAAACTGGTTTAGTAACAAAGACCAACTCATTCTTACTACATGCACATAACAGTGTAAGTAGCTAGTGATGTAAAAAGTGACCGANTCGAAACAATTTAATATAAAAACTACTGAAAATATTATATATTACATTGTAATTAATAAATATTATATATATTATTACAACAATATATGTCGATATTATGTATATATATACACACTTAATATTGATACTATACACATTGCTCTTCTATTTTCTTTTACAAATATTACAAACATACTTAACATTTACAAGATTATGTACTGGTACAAGATTATTGCATACATACCTCTGTTTATTCATATAATTCTTATACTCTCATAGATAAAACATGATAATGTGATAAGACTTTTATGATCTTGTTATGTATCTTTGACTTCTGTTGTTGGTTTTAGGATAACCTGGAAAAATTTATTTCATTTACCAGTATTTATTTAAATTAAAGATAGTAGCTTACAAACTATTAATAATGTCCAAAAGACTAGCTTCCATTATTTTGAAAAATATTAAATAATAATAATAATAATGCACTGAAAAAATTAGCAAGTACACAGAACTCACCCAGGAAATCAGGCATTTGTGGAGGATGGATAGGGTGCTTATTGTACCTGTTGTTCTCTCCTGTACAGGTGTGATACCACACACGCTACACAAAAGCCTGGGAACATTACAATTGAATAGAAATACATACATCACACTACAGAAGGCCACTATATTGAATACATGCCATATTGTTAGGAAATTCCT
>NW_019384890.1:328601-373823 GCF_000671375.1 Centruroides sculpturatus
ACTGTTTATGTACGTGATGGAATGCATAACTTTTTTTGTTTCAACAACGTCTCACCCAGCACAGTGGCCGTAAACTCTTAAATATATTTTGCGTCGTAATAAAAATATAACTTGACATACGTATTTATAAATAATTTATTTTCAAATTGCATCATTTCTATGACCAAGGGCGGCATAAGGCATGGGCAACGTGGGCCACTGCCTACGCCTCGCGTTTCGAAGGTTTATGCATTACTTAAAAGCCGCAAACGCGATGAAAAATTTTACTTGTCATAAAACGATAAATACAGTAGTTTGTCAAATTTTTATTCATAAAAATGCAGTTTCAACTGCTTTTTATTTTATAAAATCCGTCTTCTTTCGCTACCAGAGGGCCTTTTAAACAATAGGTAGTCTGTTAGCATTGGTCAGTAGTAGTCCAAATTCAATATGAACGTTTGTTTCTTGAAAATTTGATCACGGTTTAAATACAGTATTTACTTTTAATATTACCGATTTGTCATCAAAAAGAAAACGTGTTGTATTATCATTAAAAGACAAATTAAAGTATTTGTTTCGATTATCCGAATTTTTCCCTTATCCGGACTACCTTCATCCCCAATTAGTCCGGATAATTGAGGTTCTATTGTATTTATTTCACAATATATGTGAAATTTTTATTTATATTACTTGCTTGAATTAAGGATTTATGTCACATGTAACTTTTTAATTTTCTAAATATTACTGTCATTCTGCTTGTTTCAGATGGTACTTAAGCAAAGTTTTTCATTTTTTTAGATTTTGCAGTCTGCTTTAAACAAATTCATACATATTTTTGTTATATTTAATATAGGTTGTCCATATCAAAGTTTGATGCAAGGAAATATTAGTCAAAGATTAGGATCAAAAGACCGACGATTAGCTTTACTTGGTAAGTAATCTCTAACTTAAGATTTAAAATACATTATAGATTGAACAGTTTTATTTTTTATTTTTAAACTTTGTCAATAAATAGTGGAAATATATAATTTTACAACATATTTAGCAATGAAATAGTGATAAAATTATAGCTGGTGATATTTAAACAAAACCTCTTCTACATATTTATTTATTTCTAAAACTACTGATAAATTTCTTTACATTGTTATGCTGTTTTTTAGATATTTGACTAAAATATTTCAAGAATTTAAAAAATGATTTAAATAAAAAAGAATTTAAAAGATTTTGTATGTTCTACTGAATTTCAGAGCATCAGATCTTCAAGGAGTAGAAAAAATTGCTTATATGGAAACATATTCATGATGATTAGTAATTTAAACTTGCATAAAATGCGCATCTATAAACAACAGAATTTTGTGTTCATTTCATATTCCAAAGACATTACCAAAGGCTCAGAAAAAGAGAATTCAGATGAGTAAGTCTACCTGAGCGAAGTTCTGTATACTCAAAAGTGAGATGTTTCAGCAGAGCCATAGAAGTGAAAAAGGATGGAGAAGAAAAATTTATCTAGTTAAACCTGATATTTAACTGAGATATAAGAAATTTATTCATACAAATGATTATCCAAAGTTTTCAATCCAATATTTTGTTGCTGTTGTAAATTTGGTCTATATACAATGTCTTATAATTCTGGAACCATAGGGTTTAAGTTGATCTTTGTTTGTTTCTTTATGGTTAAAGCATAGAACTAAGGAGGAATGAATTCGTTATTTTGATACGTGGGATCTACTCAGAGAGAAGTCACTGAAGAGTGGCAGGTTGCATCCACCATTGTGTCTGATTGTCTGAATGGGAAGTCTGGATGCAACCTGTTAAACTGTTTGGCAACTTCATTAAGTGCAGATCCATGCTATCATAATAATTTGAATTCATTCCTCCTCACTCAATGACATGTTTCAACTGTAAAAGAATAAACAAAGATAAATAATTTCCATCATTCTAGACTTATGGAACACTATGTGTTTGAGTGTAGATGTATTTATATTTATTTTTTTCATGTTGATCATGGCACACTGCATTGAAAGGGTAGTCACTAGTGATCTGTAACAAAACTCATTACTAATACTGAACTTTTTTGTATGCTAGATTTTTTGTCAACTGAATTAGAAGCAGCTAGAATGATAGCAGTTGACAAACCAAGCAAGCTGCAAGTCGAAATGGTAAATTTATCAAATTTTATAAAATTTTGTAATGTCTGAATTTGCTCTGTTTAAAGTCTTATCAAAATTTAAACAATTCCAATTTTAAGGAAGAATCTCCTACTGCAGCTGACCTGAAAGGAATGATCATTGCACTGAAATTCACCAAACCACCGCCAAATATAACTGCCAAACAGTTATTTGACAAAGTAGAAAATAAAGTAAGTAGTAAGTTAATTTTAGAAGAAAATTGCAGTTTTTGAAAGTCAATTAAATTTTCAGATTAAAGAATTTTTCTCCCTCCAGATAAAAGAAATTGTTGCCAAGCTTCCTCCCAACACTCTTGGCAAACCGCTATTTACCGGAAAGTTATCCGATAAGCAGTGGTCGGTTCTAGCAAATATCCAAGATGCAATGAAAAAGGAATATCTTCTTAGGAGAGAGATGTTGTTGAAACGTTTAGACGTGACTATTCAGTCTTTCAAATGGGGAGAAAGACTAAAGGTATCTGTTTTATTAAGGTTTTTTTTCATACTTCATATATCAAATAAACTATTTAATGATTTAAATTACATTACAGATGTAAAAATAAACTATTATTAATTTTTTTAATTCATAGCATTTTTAAATTGTTACTTTTTAATACTATTCACAAATTTTTTCTAAGGTTTCAAAAAATCCAGAAACTTAAAACTGCCATTAGCAATGCAAATACTGTAGACAATTTAATTCTGTATACATACATGGTATTTTGATATTTTTGCAAATTAATTCATTAAATTTATTAAAATTTTTAACTAATGTCATTTCTTGAATAAAATAGCAATTATAACATCATAATCTTAATGATAAATCTAATTTCTTTTGGAGTATATACAGTAATATCTCGACTTACGCGAACTGGAGTTATGCGATTTTCAAATCTCGTCAATTCATCTTTTGTTTGAGCACCACGCAACTCTTGATTACTCACTCCCCCCCACACTATTGTTTAGCTTACATGTTAGGACGTGTCGCGCGGAATCGACACATAGCTACAATTTATTTTGTGTTATTTATTTCTATGTTTGTTATATCTACGGAGACTTGAGAGACTCTGTGTGGTGATTTCTTGTAACCGTGAACGAATCAAAAGTCGAGATAAGATTAACAAGAACATTTATTAGCTTTCATACATCCGATTTGGATTTTACACAAATTGCGAAATTATACCCCGACTTACGCGGATTCAACTTACACAGTTATTGCTTGGTCCCACCTATTACATAAGTTCGGGGTATTACTCTATTTATATACTTTTATAACAGTTTCTGAAATTTAATAGTTTTTCTTTACAAAGTGTGCAATTTACTGAAGTTAAGGTATGTAAGAGTAAAGTAAGACACACTAGATGTTTTCTGAACAGAAACATGCACTTTATAACAGGAAAAGCAAATTATTTACAACTGAAAGAAGGTTGAAAACAGAGTTTAAAACTGCTTCGTTTCTGCCTGTAATACAAGCCAATCAGAGTGATCATTTGCAAGTGTCATCAAAATGTCACTAGGAATATAATTCAGTATGGCAGAAACGAGGACACAATGTTTCTAGATGATGCTAGATGGCGTTGTGCATTTTGATTTGTCATCTAATGTATTGCTGTTCAGAAAAACAAAATAAAAGTGACTGAAATGTGTTTTTCTGTCATAAATGTATCTGATCTGAAAATATCTTGTATGTTCCTACCTCTTCAGGTTCCAATATCCCTTATTAAATACCAATATTAAAATGGAAATAAACAAGGGTAAAATAGGTGGCAAAATTAAGACGACAATAGTTACCTGTCATTTATGTGTGTCTATCAGAAGATTCTTTGGGCCAATTTAATAAATTAAAATTTTTATCATGATACTAATCCAAAAAATAACTAATTTGGATTAATGGGTAGTAGTATTATATTTTATTTAAATTATTAAATTCAAAAGAATACATGCTGTTGTATTATAGAATAATTTATAATAAAAAATTGATTAGAAATTACAAGTTAGTCTCAGCTTTATCCAATGAATTTAGAACGACAGCTGAATGACAGAGACAGTAAAAGCATCAGTCTGCCGCTCCGAGCCAGTCTTCCTGTCTGTCTACACTAAACCAGTTTTTTGGTTTGGCTTGGATTTTTAGAAATTTTCAGATCACTTGACCTAGATCCACGTTAGTCCTCACCTTTCAAAATTCAGGTGTTCTGTTTGTGAGTTCGGCCAAACCCAAAACAGACACAAAAAGAGAATGCTTAAATGCTTCTGGGGGGAAAAAGTTAAAAAACAAAATTAATTTTTAAATTAAAATCTTTTCTATAAAATATTATTTACATTAGAATTATACATTTTATGTTATTTTATTATTAACAAAATTTTTTGCAATGTATATCTTGTATTGTTTGAGAATTTTGCAAATTGTATTTAAGATGCATGCTCCCGATAGGATTTATTTAGAATACTGTTTCACAAAATAGAAGCGTAAATCTTGGAATGGCAGTCAGATAAACAAAAAGAGTTAAATAAGACATACGGAGAATTGGAAACAAATGTTTGAACAGTTTCCATTAGGTTATGATGATCGGTGCCAAAAGGTTGAATGACATTCTTAGGCGAATCCTTACATCTAGAGTAAATAAATAAATCTATTTATGTTAACTTAAAATCTACTTTCTTTATCTATTTATTTATTTACTTTTTAAATTAGAAGTAAATATTTTGTAACATTGTAAAACGTCACTTGTCTTGCTACTTTATTTATTTAAATTATTAATGGTTTTTTNTTGGATTAATGGGTAGTAGTATTATATTTTATTTAAATTATTAATGGTTTTTTTTATCTTGCTCTCAAGAAAATGATGTTAATTACATATTAAAACAACTAAAAGGCATTTGGAGTCTCATTTAATGAAATAACTTAATTCATTTATATTGTTATAATGTTTCTTTTTTGGTGTCTTAGAAGTTGGAAATTTAGTTAAATCAGTTATTCAAGGAATGATTTTAGTGCTATTTCTGCTACAGAAGAATTCTTTTAATTGTTTTATTGTTGTTAATTATATCATAAACAAAAATCAACAGCAAAAATGTATTTTTTTTTTTTCTTTACTTACATTTGCCACAAACTGCAAGCTGAGAATATTTCACATATAAATTTTAATTTTTTTATTTTGTTAAATAAGCAGCATATTTTTTCTTACATCAATTTATATTTGTCACATATTGTTTTAGTAATAGTATAGGATGTAAATAAGAAAAATACAGGGCATACTGTATATTTGTACCTTGTTTGTCATTTATTTATTTGTTCATTTTATTCTCTTACTCTGTCTTTCTTTCTTTACCCTATTACTCACACCTGATACATTCAACTTAATAGATTCTTCTGCCAAAAAAAAATATAAGTGTAATATGCAATTGTTATTAGGGACACTGTGACTTTGTCATATTGTGATAGAATTGAGTTCTTGTAATTAAAAATTTTTTAATTAGTATTAGTACATATAAATTATCTTTTACTCCATCAAATCCTAGCACTGATTTGTTTAAATATGTGTGTAAGGACATGGGTGTATGTGTTTGTGTTAGAATATGATTAGACAAAAATGGTTGCTGGACATGGAGAGGTGACCTTACACCTGCTGGGCACAGAAGATCCTTACATTTTTTGACGTCGATTTCTTTGTTCTTGTGTTTTGTTAATTTTTGGCACCCATTTTCCATTAGGTGTGTACAGTGCAGTTTTTTGTTTTTGTCCTCAAATTCTGTTAGGCGCACACAATCACATCAAGGAACAAAGATATTGTCACTTTGATCCCACCATATTTTGAAAATAAAGTCATGGACCTCCATTTTTTATTACATTTTTGATTCCTCATTGCAATTAATGGGAAATGGCAAGGTTTAATCAAGATTGACTTATCAAATTTTGAGAACGAACACAATTCTGTAAGACATACAGAAGTGGCTTTGCTAATGATCCACCTCAATGATTGTTTTATAAAAGTGTCCATAATAATTTATATTCATGCATTCAATTTATATAAAATGTATTCATGTGCAAATATATTATTTTTTTTTATTTGTGTGCATTAATATACTCATTTACATAATGTATTTCAATTAGATAGTGTGCATTCTTTTTGTAAATTGGTCTCTGTTGTTCTCTATTTTTGAACTGAAAACTTAATTTTAGATCTTGAAACATAAATTAACAAGAATTATCTAAAAAATATAGAATATTTACTTTATAAAAATACTACAATTTGAAGACTGAATGCAAAATAATATTAGAAAAGTAATTTTGTTACATTGCAAAAAATACTTTTGAAGTTACAAGTGATCATTTGCAACCATAGTAATACAATTACCATTAGCAGATCTGACTGTTCTTTAGATATGTTTATTTACTCACAAATGTGTAAATTGATTAAAAGACACTCTGGCATCAGATTATTGTAAAAATTCTAATAAAACTTAAATGACAGGCAAAATTTTGTCTCAGATTTTTAGTCCACCAGTGGCCAAGTGGATAAAACTACTGAACACTAATAGTTGGTGGTGGATTCATCAACAGCTAGCCATGTGGAGTTTTCTGGGTTTTCTTCGTGTGTCTAATAACTAAACAAGAGCCAGTTTCTCATAGAAAGTCCTCCTGAGAGGCACCCCTTGGCAAATTATCCAAATGTGGCATTGCTTTATTCCATCAGTTCAATCCAATTTCATTAAATTGTCATTAATTCATACGGAGTTAATTGGCTTTCCTTGCAGTTTATTGTTTAGACTTTTTCTTGTGCTGAACGAGTAAAGCTCATTTCTTTATACTCAAATCTCATTGGATTTAAATAAACTCTTTCAAAACCACTTGACCAAATTTGGTGGGGAACATTATGACCAGGTCAGTGAATGTTGTAAGCTATTTTGGAATCCTGATTTGACTGTATCCTCAAGGAATATCACAGGAAAAACACTACTCTAGACTTAAGCTGGAATTTTGAATGCTTACAAAGTGCACACAGCAGTTCTGTTTACAAGTATAAACAAACAAATATGTTGTTTAATTTTTGCTCAGCATTCCTCATCATAAACAATTTAATGTGACAATTGAATCTAAACTCCAAGTTCAACAGCTTCATATTTATTTGTATATTTGTAAACATTGCTGGCTGGCAATACTGAACAAGCTCGAAAGCTGTTGCATACAAACCGAATTAAGTCATTCTGAAGCAAAGTTCTGAGAATTCTAACAAACTTTTAGTTTTGTGTTTGTTTAGATCCTTGTAATAATATTTTAGGCTAGTTAGTCATTGATTTATAATATTGGTGTTTGTGAAATGTAGACTGCTCATAGGCCATTATAGTGCTTATAGTGTCAACAGCCACATCCCGTTAAGTACTACCAACTTTGCAAAGTTTGATTTGTGACTAAACTTGAATTTCTTCTCTCAGTCAAGAATAAAGAGAATTATGAGATGGTAATACATATGTCGTACTCAATTCCAGCTTTTGATTGCTTAATTTTGTACAAACATAAAACAGAAAATATTTGAGCTATGGACAAAAAAACACTGTTAATAAATGCAAAATGTCATCCAATTTTATATAACATTGGATGAAAAGTGTACAAAAAATATAAAATATTATAAACTTTCACTGAAGTAGTAGTAGAATTGTCTGATATATTAAGTTTTAATAAGAATGCATTTGTTTTTTGTCAAGCATAAGCAAGTATCAGACTCAAAATATACTATGAACTGTTGAACTACAGTAGTCTCTCGAAAACTCGGCCTAATGTGGACCAAAGGGTGGCCGAGTTTGTGAAAATGCCGGGTTATCGGGAATGGGGTTAAAAAAAATAAGTATGAGTGTTTCCTCAGAAAATACTGTACTGTACTTGTATGTATTGTTTACTTGAGAATACAACAGAGAATAAACTGCCCAAATACCCTTAAACAAATGAAAAGTACGTCCTGTATGAAGGGATAGAGCCTTTACTACATGAAAATGAAAATTAATGAATACACTGCGTACAGTAATTTACTTGATAAGACAGACCTTTACTTGATAAGACAGACCAAAAATACTTTGAGGCATAAAGCTGTCTATAATGAAAATTAATTAACTAAGGATTTTTTTGCCTTGCCAGTATATGGCCGAGTTATCCGGACTGCCAGGTTATCGAGTGCTGAGTTTTCGAGACTCTACTGTATAATGGAATGATTGTTTGATGATTTTCAGTGCATCTTGGCAGAACTGCAACATCTAATAGAAGTGGACTAAGAATTGGCCTTAATTCTGGCTTTCTTCAGTAATTTTAACACATTTTAGACATAATTGTCAACATGAGCATGCGAGCTTATTCTGGTAACAGAAAATGATGCTTATCTGTTACACATTGTTTAATATTGCTTCTAATTTATATTGTTTACATTAATCATTTCACTAGCAAAATTGAATAAATAGAGAGATTTAAAAGAAAAACAATGGTTGCCCATTTCTTCACTACAAAATACTGAATCAAATCTGCGCTTCCACATAAAATACCTTTCAAATTATAATTTAGCCTTTACTGGTTTAAAATATTTCACCCTAAATTCTCTAAACTATCCAAAATATTGTTTTTTATTGTAATTAATTCTTATTTTTGTGAATAAAAAAAGAATGGAATCCCTGTTAGAAGAAAAACAATTGCTGCTTCTCTTAAATATAGACTGTGCACTGTGTAATGCCACAGCAAACAACTGTATGTTTATAAATTCATATTGTAACATTTAAAAATATTTTAATGATAAATGTGATTGTTATTTTGTGCTATACAAAAACAGTTTTATTTTATTTTCTGTATTGTGTTTGTTTAATACTGTTCAAGGTGAATTAAATTTTGATAACATCAGAGTTGATTAGTTCATATTTCTTATTTAAAGGTTTGCTCTATATTGTTAAGATTATCAAACACTAATAATTTTTTGAAAATTATTTTGCTGAATTTTACTTAATTTGTATTGATTAGAAAAAAGATCAGGAGATCATGCAGGCATATCTTCCTAAGCGCCAGGCATTGACTACCATTCCGAATATCTTCCTGTCCGATGTCTTAGCTGCGAGGGAAGGTAAGCAAGTTTCACTATGAAATATTTTAAATTTCAACTTCAATTCAAACTAATTTTCTTGAAATGAGAATAAAAAGATTTCATTCTGACAAAAGTAGTCTGAATTGGATTTGTTTCAGGAGTTCCTTAATAAGTATATTAAAGGTAATAAAGATAAAAATAATTCAATTTGTTACAAGTGCATTTATTTGTATATTTAACATTTTACTGTGTATTATTTTCACTGTTGAAAAATCCTATTATTCACCCGTTTTTGCCATTCTTTTATCTATTCTTAGAACATATATAATGTACAATTTATTAAATTTTTATATAATTCTTTTATAATCAGATAATGTGATTGTAAATTCAATGAATGATTGTAAATCATTGAATTTTCTCACTGTTGTCATTGTCTTAGTATAGTAGAAGTTTGTTAATCCAGCACCTACAGGATCAGAATAGTGCTGAATTATTGATAATATCAGATTACTAGACATTTGCAAAAGTTCATTAAGTTATATGTGATCTGCAGGTATTGCTTTACACTTCCTATTAGTGCACACTACAGTATGCTTTAGATTTGTTTGTGCACACGCTGATCAGTCTGAAGATGATCCAATGCACGACTGTACTGTGTTAAGATTGATTGAAAAAACTGCAAAAGAATTAATGAACATATTATTGCACAAAATTGACATTCCAACAATAATGATAGAATGCTGGACAATTTCAGGTTATCGGCTAGTTTTTAGATGATGCCAGGTTATCGAGTATCAGATTAATGAGCTTGTACTGTATTTGAAAATCTTAGCTTAGCTAGCACAAATTGTTTACAATAAAGAGATTTAAACAGAATTGGAAATATTCAAGAAGCATGCTGCAAGAAGCAAATTATTTTAAAGAAGTGCTTTCCTTAAAATAGTTGATTAAATTCAGTTTTACATATTTCATATAATTTAAACCTAATAATATATCTGTAATAACTTACAGAGTAATGTTGATAAATTCATTTTGCTCATAGCAAATTTTAATTATTATTAAGTAACAAAATATAGAAAAATGTATATGAATTAGCTAAAAATTATCATTTAAATAGTTCTTTATTTTTATAAAATATATAATAACTATGATGTATGCCCAGCATTGCTTGGGCAAAAATTAACAAATATTAAGTTTATTAGATTATTTTGTACTTCTAACACTTCTATTATTGGGCTGCAATTGAAAAAATTGTAGACCTATAAATTCCTACTGTCGTGTGTCCGTCTGTGTTTCCTTAATCTCGAGAATGGAGTTAGATAGATGAAATCCGAGACCACATATGGAAAGCTTAGGAGGCCCCAATTAACTGTATATGAACTTTCAATGCAAACCACAAATCTTGTTATTTCAATTTAAAAATTTTCCCCTTAAAAGGGTTAGATAGATGACAGTATGATTGTTGCTGACAGGAAAAGTATTATGTACAGATACAAGACACTACTAATTTGAAGTGGAGAATACATATTTTATTACAATTAGTTTGGTTTATTTGGTTATAGAAATGCAACATGTAAGTGATCTGTCGCGGGGATGCATCCCAGGAGGACATTTATGTAAATCTGGTCCCTATTTAGGTGTTAATAATGTGAAGAAAACCCAGAAAACTAAAAACTCTCCATTCCAAATTAAAGTAAAAAACCTAATTTGCCATTGCATAAAAAATAAAATTTTACATTGTTGACACTGCAAATGGCTGCTGTGTTCGTTTCTGGGTTACCTGTATAAATGTGTGCATCATGGAATTTCCAAAAATAACCAGAATTGCAACACAGATTGTGTTGCTAGGAGTTGTTAGATTGGGGTTTCCTGTATCATTCTGTTGTGTGGAGTGTTTCATCCTTGATGTTGCTTTGTGTGTATTTTTGCATTGCTTTACTTGCAGCATTCAGTGATTATTATAATGAGTGACAAGAAGGAACAAAGAGCTTACATAAAATTTTGTTTTCTGTTGAGAAAAACTGCAGCTGAGACCATTGCTATGCTTTGATAACTCTTTAAAGATAATGCTTTGATTAAATCAAAAGTTTGAGTGGTTTTTCCGATTCAAAAATGGCATCATGTCAACTAAAGACCTACCATAGCCTGGCCATCCTTTGACTAGCCGAAATGAGGAAAACATCAAAAACGTTTGACGGGCCTTTAATGAAGATTGTCAAAAGTCCATTGACCAAATTTCAGAAGAAACAAATTTGTTGTGGAGTACCTGCCAGCAAATTTTATCAGAAGGTTTGGGAATGAGTCGGGTGTTAGTCAAATTTGAGCCTCGAATGCTCACACAGGAGCAGAAAGACAAATGCATTGAGTGTTTGCTGCAACTTGAAGCAGAAACTGCATAATGACCTAAACTTTCTTACAAAGATCATTACTACGGATGAGTCTTGGTTCCATGGGTACAACTCATAAATTAAACAAGCATCAAGCCAATGGAAACATTCAAATTCACAAAACCACATTGAAATTGATCAGAAAACATCAAGACAATGCTTATTTGTTTTTGATATATATTATGCACAAGGAATTTATTCCTTCATAACAGACAGTGAACCAGTATTTTTATCTAGATGTTTTAAAAAGCTGCATGAGACTGTGCAATGGAGATGACCAGAATTATGAGAAGTGGAGATTGGTTACTTTATCATGACAATGCTCTGGTCCACATAGCTCTGTTTGTCCAACAGTTGGTGCTTGTGTCCCATCCATCCTACTTGCTGGCTCTCATTCCTTCTGGCTTTAATAAATATTCTAATATTCTACACAGGTTAAGTTTTCTATATACATGTATATTCATTTAACTTTAATATAACTTCTGTTGTACAAATATAAAAAAAAATTGATTGAGAATCAAATTTATTGTTTGTGTGCACAAAGTACTTTGGTAATCATTATTTTTTTCTTTTCTCCTTATCCTTATATAATAACATAATTCTCTCAAGTACCCTTATCTTCTGTATCCTGTGATTAGCTAGCTAATTATTCATTTGAATTTTCAGTTTTATGTATAAGGTTGTTCAAATTAAAAATTGACTGAACTGTATAAAATATATTGTGTTACTGTTCATCATAGCAGGATTACAGTATACACAGCATAATGACAAAGTTGCATTAGCTGCTACAGGAAATCACTTTCTGCATTCAGTTACAGCTGTATAGCTGCTTGGACTTTGCTGTCGGAATCTGCGACCTTTAGAAACTTTTTTAAAAGGTCTGAAAATACGGAAGCTGCAAGGCGACATGTTGGGTCTGTAAGGCAGATGCTACATTGCTTCAGATGGAAAGTTCTGCAGTATCTGCCTTATAGCCCCAGTGTTACCTTACAGATTCCAGTTTGATAGCAAAGTCCAAACATCTATACAGTTATAACTGTGTAAAAAGAGAAAAGTCGCTGAATGGTTCTTTCAGCATTTTTCTCTTTCTACACAGAAGGTATACACAAACTTGTTCTGTGTTGAGATGTGTCTGACTGCAGAGGGTGATTTCCTGTAACAGCTAACACAACTTTGTCATTATGCTGTGTATACTGTAACCTTGCTATGGTTACCAGTGACACAATATGTTTTATATGGTCCAGCCTATATTTCATTCGAGCAATCTTTATAGAAAATGTAAGATATAAAGTATTTCAACATTTTACAAATATGTGGCTTTTTTGTAAACCAATGAAAAATGTTAATATTTTATTTTTTTCCCACAGATCTAATTATATTTGAAAAAACTAGTGGAGTCGGAGTGAGAGCCCGAACGCAATGTCAGGTGAATAAGGTCATAATTGGATCGGTAAGTAAATAAATTTAGTTTTGTGCATATATGGTCTGATAAAAATATAAAAGAAATATTAGATAATTACAATTGTGTTACTTATAGGTGCCAGATAGGGGTGGCAGACCAGAAGAACAACAGCCACCGCCTCCAGAAATGCCAAGTTGGCAACAGAGAACCGATCCACAAAAATCTGGAGGGGGAGGTAAGTGTCTGTATTTTTTTTTTTAAATACTTACTGGAAGTATTGTAAATACTTTTATTTAAATTTGGTTATTTGTTTGTATATTCTTTTTTATAATGTTATAGAATGTCTGTAATATTAATCAATATTTTAATTGCATTTCTTCATAAACTCATTTCTGTATCTTTAAATATTCTACTATTTTCTACTTTGTGTTATTAAAATCTGGAATGAACACATGAAGAAATGATTTAATATTTCAATTAAAATTTAGAAGAAATATCTGTTAATAATAATTTACTGAAATATTTTTTAAAAATATAATAATTTAGTTATTGGTAAACATTACAGGATTTTCCGGTGGAGATCGTAACAGAGTACAAGGAGGAGGATGGTCCGGAAATACCAACCAGATGGGTGACTCCCGTCAAGGAAGTGGTAATTGGCAAGATAGCAAACAAGGAAGAGGTGGCTATTCTGGTGGACATGGTAATTATAATCAGAATTATCAAGGAGGGCAGGCAAGGAGTGGTGGTTACGACGGAGGACAACATAATTATGGTTATCAGGGAGGACAGCAGAGGAGTGGAGGATACGACAGCGGACAAAGTAATTACGGTTATAATAATTATCAAGGAGGACAATCAAGGAGTGGAGGAGGACAGTCAAGAAGCGGAGGTTATGACAGCGGGCAAGGCAACTATGGTTACAATAATTATCAGGGACAGTCGAGGAGTGGAGGATATGACGGAAACCAAGGAAGATATCAATATCAAGACAATCAACAAAGGGGAGGAAATGAATATCAAGGTGGTAGGGGAAGAGGTGGCAAAGAAGGCCAGCGTGGAGGCCAGAATAGGGGCGGCAGGGGAGGGCGAGGAGGGGGGAGGGGTGCATACGATCACGTCCAGATGCATCCGCAACAGCAGTATGGCTATCCCGTCTACGATCCCAATGTCTACTATCAACAATACCAAGGACACTATTGATCACAATCGAGTTAGGCCATTAAATTCAATTTTGTAAATTGTTTCCAAATTGATTCGACTTCTTAACCATTTGAAACATCTTATCAAAATAAGATATACGACACATATATATATATATAACAGTGGCCTAGAAATATATATAATTTGGTTTTAGTTGTATTATTGAAGCTATTTTCATACCAAGTGCTTTAAAGTATCTTTGTTTGATTCTGTTTTCTTGTTATGAAATAAGGTAAAGGAAAGGCATTGTTCTGTTATAAGTTATTTACAAAGTATACATTTTGCGTGAAAGAGAATTCTTTTGTTAAGTTATTCCCCCGTAACATGAGTGCGAAGTGCGTGAACCTTTCGAGTGTTTATATCCAAGTAGATGTGTCTGAATCTTAACTAAAGCGAGCAAACCTTGAAAACTTTATAGTGTTAGATAATTAACCAACAGCTTGAATGTATTATAATATATTTTAAGCAATGTATGAATGAAACTTCCCAAATATTATAAATAAAAACATGAATCTGCAACCGGTTTCTGTTAAGGTTTTCATCCGAAACAGTCAAATTAGAATTGAAACCACGCGAAAGCCGTTCCAAATATAGTATAGTAAAGCAAGTTGGATCCAAGTAGGTGATTATATCAATTAATGATGTAACTGGATCCTTTCAACAGTAACAAAATTTACACAGTTGGTGGATTTCTATTTTTAAGAGGAGTGTAGCCTTCAACTAACAATTGTGATTGACAATAATGCATCTGTTTAGAGATTTAGAGCTTGTTCTAATGACCTGGACAGAAGCCAAACGCTTTATATAAATTTTATATAGTTGCATCAGGTGTAATATCTAGATCTTTGTATTGTTTTAATTATGGTGTGTTCAAATATTTAATCAATAAGTACACAATTGAACCACCAATAACGGCCACCACTTAACTTCGGGAATTTTTTTTAACGAAAACATTTACAAAATAACCTCTGAATAACGGCCATTCCCATTCCTGGCCGCTATTCGGAGGTTTGGCTTTATACATAAATATTTTTGGTATTTAGTGAAGTTGAATATTGTTCTCTCCAGATGGCGTTAGTGGAATATGTATATTTTAGGAATTAGCATCATTGTACTATATAAAGCATTACGTTTCTAATGTGATACAATGAGTAAAGATAGACACGCTATACATTATTACGTGTTGCAATGTATTAAATTAATAACGACAAATGCATTATTTTGTCTTCACTAAAATCTTTTTTAATAAACTAAAAATAGCGACGACAAAATTAGAAGACTGTGGACTTCTAAAAAATGGAAATTCAAATTAAACTCGTCTTCTAATTGGATATTACTGCCAAAATTAAAATTCAATATCCAATCGTACGGAATTTTAAAAATTATAACTCGAAGTATAATTGGTCTGATTTAAAATTCGAAAAAACGGATTCGAATTCGACCAATTACACGTCGCATTATTCGAATTTGAACTTTGAAAAATTAAAGTCGACCAATGGCGCGTAGGGGGTACTTTTCTAGCGGAACTAGTGACTAGTTTCTGCTATTATTACCTAAATTCGAATCGTTCTATACATATCAAATCGGAAAAAAACGGTCACTCCCAATTTTTAAATAAAATATAGCATGGTTGATACATGAATATTATATTAAAACCTCTGAATTATTAACGTCCTATCATAATCGTCCATTCATCTCGTTATCGGTTTAGTGACCTAAGAAAGGTCACGTCCATCGACATTGGGAGGAGCCGGGAAACATGTCGGCAATTGATCTTTATGAGAAGTCGTGATTTGGACGAGGATCTCTTTCGATTATCAAAAAAAAGAGGAGAAGAAGGCCATTTTAAAACGCTTAAAATGTTGGCATTTGAAGGAAATGATTCGTCATCTTCACGACAGACGGTGTTAGTCCGACTAAAAGGATCGATTACCCTCCAGAGATATCGCTACTTGTGTAAGTTTTACTTTCCAAAACCGTAGAGAAAATATATCTTTCGATAACGTCACGTATGACCTTTGAAAAACATTTTAAAGGACGAACGGTAAACGTCACGAAGAATTACAACCATTTGAAATTTTCTAGTCTTGACAACTTTGCAATCGCTTCCAACTCAAAGACAAGACAGAATAAATGAGTCAATGTACCATTTTTTTAAAATAAATAAATGTAAGAGATGTTGAACAGCCTACAGAATTACATGTGTAATTTTTTTAGTGTGCGCTTTAATAGCGCGTGTCTGAAGAGGCTCGTATTACGGCTTCGGATGATTTTATTTAATTGTGGAAAATAATGAAAAACGTATTGTTATAGAAGCACTTAACAAGAATAGAAAAGATCCCCCTTTCTGATTTAGACCTATATATATAAATGCCTTTTACTGTCATTTTTCTTTATCCAAACACTTTGAAGATAAGGATAATTGAATTATTTTCATGATTAACGTTTAAAAACTTCATTGAATTAAAAAAAAAAAGTTGATATATAACTTTGTCTATCGTCGGTCACGTTATTTATTGAATTATCATTAAAATAGCATGACAGTTGCAGAGATTCATGCAAACGATTCAAAATTGTGAGAACTCTGCATGTGAAGGGAACACCCTTTTTTTCTCATGACTCATAATTTCCAACAATTTGTCAAACTTTCTATTATACAACGGTGTAGAAAACTTAATTTTTCATCGCGTTAATAATAAATTTCTATCAGTCGTCCCGCTTTTAAGAAAAAAAATTTTTTTTTTAAGTGTTGCATCTGGCGATGGTTTCTCTTGTTGCATCGCTTTGTGTAACCACGTGTGGTTTTCTTTCCCTTGACTGCAATTAGTGAGTTAAAAATAGTATTTGTAATTTTTTAACACGTGGAAGTACACGTGTTTTGCTTCGTCTATATCTCAGTCCCAATGGCATACGAGAAAAAAAAAAACAGACAAATGTTTATTGTGTTTAGTGAGGCAAAGAAGTTTTTCTCACGAATTTCTCATTAATTTTGGATTACAAATGAATTTCGAGCCAAAGTACATTTGTAATCTTACAATAATGCGAAATTCGTGAGTCAGTAACGATATTAGTCGACACCTCCCTTGCTTTGTTTTCATAACGTTTATTAAATTAACAAAGGTTGGCTAAACACGAGTTTAGTTATTTTTCTTCCTCCTCCTCTTCACGAAAAACTTAAATTTTCAAATATTTATAAAAATATCCGATCATAAAAAATAACATATCTCGGTTGGGGAAGTGGTAAAAATTTGGCTCGTGCTAAAATCAAAACATAACTTACTACCGATAATTTTAAGTACACTCTAAACAAACAAACAAGGTAATAATGTGCTTTCCTCCCTTCCTAATCCTCATCTAGCGTTATATCATTTCGAAACAAGAGGAAGATCAACGAATTTCGGTAAACATGTCTTCCGCGAATTGTCACACAAACAAAATTCCTGAAAATTTTTCGATTTTCAAAAGATATTCCTCGAAGTAAATCTTTATATAATAAAATAAATACGGTATTTGGAAAGTATATACAGGTGTAAGGAGTTAATATAATTATAGAATTACATGTGGTTTGCAGATGAAGGTAAAATTTGGATAAGAGCAAGGTTATATATTTCTTAGAAATGAATTTAAAAATAAATAAATAAATAAACTGTACCTGTTTGAAATTAGCTGACGTAAGTTCAGAGATTTTGATAAGTAGAAAATAGATGAGAGCAATTGCAAAATATGAGAAGTGTCACAATGACGAAATCTGAAAGAAGAAAAAAAAAACAAATGATTATTTTCTATTATTTGATAAATGAATGATTAATGGGTTTACATCTAAACAGTTTGGATTTATCGTGGCTGGATTAACCATAAGGCAAAATAAACACGTGCTTAGGACATCGGGGAAAGGTTCACCACAGAAATTTTTTCATTCAATGTATCATATGGTGCATCTGAACTTGGGTCCACGAAAAGGGGCCCCCCACAATAAATGAACAAATTAAAATTATTTATATTTTGAATTGCATACAGTATAGGGGACAGTAAAATCTTTCAGAGGCTTAGGGCCTGTAAAAGTCTTAAATCAGGACCTGGTATATATATCGAAAAGTTTTTAGAATTATACTTCAGATCGGTAAACTATCGTTTGCATTATTTGCGATTTGAAACAATGCAACGACACTTCAGAGAAGTTCGAGACTACTCGGTAAGAATGGCGGTTTTAAATCGTGCGAAGTCCCTTTTATATAATGTAATGCCAATATCACACGATACTTGATTGTACAAGACAATACTACTGTAGCAAGGACTAGTACTGGCTTCTGATCATTGGAATCCTGTACTAGATAGGATCACGCACAGGCCTAATTGTCGATACTCATAGATATTGTGCGTGCCTAGTCGAAAACCTAAACTACCTACGTCTAAACCCTCCATGGCTCGTTGATATATTGTTTAACAAATACGATAAATTAAATTCTAATAGAGTTTTAAGATTTGATACCATTTAGTGTAAGAATAGCGCTATGTGTATGATAAAAAAATGAAATAATGGGAAGTCTGGTACGGTTAAGGTTTTTGAAATTTCCATATTTATGAGTTAATTGCATGTTATATAATATAAATTCCTATGATAAATGCTTAGTTTCCATAACAAAACGTTAATTTTAAGTATAAGCCTGTGTATATGAGCTGTTTTATCCATTAAAATCAATATAACTTACCTGATGAAAATATTATGTCTACATGCTGTAGTATTTTTATAATGATTCGGTTAAAATTCTAATGTTATAACAGTTAAAAATCTAAAAATAATATAATAAGAAAAATTACGAAACAGATGGAATGGAAAAATGAATTATTTGTCGAAATTGTTTGTTGTTCTTAATCACTAAAATCCTATATTAAGTAAGTAGTATATAAATCACTTTTAAAATATTACTCGTTTTTTAAACAAGTAATAGATATAGTTTAGTAAATTTATATAATTTATTTCATTAATTTAAACTTATAAAAATATAAATGAATCCAATTAAAAGTTTCCATTCACGAATAGCCAATAAAACAAAATAACGTTTTTGAATTAGCCAATGAAAGAATAGATATTAAAGAAATAGTCAAAACGTAATTCTTAATTGGTCGATTTAAATTTTAAAATATCTAAGTGTTTTTTTCTTGTTATTATTTTTATTTTAAATGTGTTTCATTTGTTGATTAGTTTAACGTATTTTTTACGTTCAAATTAGCCAATAAACAAGAATAAAACATCAAAACTCCTCCAAAACAAACAATTAATTAATAATTTTAAAAATATACTGTATATATATATATATATATATATATATATATATATATATATATATATATATATATATATATATATATATATATATATATATATATATATATATATATATATATATATATATATATATATATATATATATATATATATATATATATATATATATATATATATATATATATATATATATATATATATATATATATATATATATATATATATATATATATATATATATATATATATATATATATATATATATATATATATATATATATATATATATATATATATATATATATATATATATATATATATATATATATATATATATATATATATATATATATATATATATATATATATATATATATATATATATATATATATATATATATATATATATATATATATATATATATATATATATNAGAAGAGGAGGAGGAGGAGGAAGGAGGGAGGAAAGAGAGGTGTTTGCCAGAATATTACATTTAATGAGTTAATGTTGCCAAATTAAAATTTGTTTGACCTCTTCACGTGGTAAAGAGGAGGTTGAATGTGTTATGTTGTTGATTGAAAGTACTCGATACCAATGCGAAAAAGTGGGATAACTGGTGACATGACAGATCAAAAGTTGATAGGAACGTCTCCAACTTCGAAAGTATAACGCGCTGCGATATGTTGGCCCTATGTCTAAACATAATGGAATTTTATCTGTCATGTGCATAACTCGATTCTCTTCGCTGTCAATGATGAAAACTGTTTATGGATTCCTCGATTGTCCTTAGTCGCGATTCCTGTTCCAGTTTATAAACTTCATCCAATTTTAGATTGTCTGCTTGTTGGTCGTGCCCGCTCTTTGCTCTAGTAAACCTGGATGCGGCGTTATTTCAAGGATTCGTTATGTCAAAATTGTGTGTGTGACGCGTGACATATTTAACTTTAAATTCGGAGGATGGTAAACAGTTTAATATTCCTTTGTATATGTCTGATATTTACGATTGTGCTGGCATTTTTTTTTTTTTCTTTTTGGTGGTGTTATATGAAAATACTCGAACTCTGGAAGGCCATGTTTACATGCCAAACTTTGTTGGTGTTAAAAATAATTATTTTCGACTGGTGAGCGTATTAAAAATGGGTTTACTATCTCCTATCCATTAAAATCTTTTAGATATCGAATTCTAAACAAACATACAACTCGTAAAAATCAACATATATCATTAACCTGATTAATTTTGGCCAGGGATTGATCGTGGCGGTTATTTTATAGAGTCAACAGTCCAGCATATTATTGGGTTAATAGGACAAAACTAGAGAAAGACTCCCCTTATATCATTTACCTAAATTTCGCAGCTTGGAAATGTTTGGAACCATACCAAAAACGCCTTTTACCAGATTTACTTTAAACCTTTCTCTCCTTTTTTTTTAACGTTAGGAAACTTGTCTTATGAAACGAATCACAACTGTGAAACTGTCTCGCACCATTCTAGACTTAGAAAATGCTTAATTATGTTTATGAATAGAAGAAAATTAGCTTGCTAATTATATTTTAATAGCACTTAATGTATCTATCTTGTAGCAGCGTTGTTACGTTTACTAATGCGCTTAATGTATAGAAATTATGTAAATACGTAATTCTAGAAGCTTTTTTTTTTTAATCTCATCTTGTACAGAAATTTTATTCTATTAAACGGTGGTAAGGGCATATTTTTATCTTAAGACTGTAAGCTTTAAGGAATATCTTTATATCTCACTAAGGATAAGAGACTAGAAAGTTACTATCTTTAGTGAGGTAAATCGAGGTCTTTCTTTTTATCTAACCGAAAGGACTTAAAGCAAAGTGACTTTTAGAACATTAACCATACTAAAAATTGATTTCTGGCCACGCTAACTATGGAAATTATATATATATCTTGAAATTATAAATGGCATAGATATATACCTTTAAGCATTTATATTTATTATAGAACGGGTCCTAGACCTGAAAATTTCGCTCTACATTTTTTTGTCAAAAACATGAAGCGTTCAGGGACGTTCCCAATATTTCTTTCCAAAAAAGGTTTTTAGGACAATTTTCTGCTCATCTAGTCATGCAATAATCAATAATGGCCATTGAGCAGATAGAATCGAGCTTAAAAATTAAATTGATTACTACGAAATAAGCTCTGAAAATAGATCTTAAAATAGAAGACATTCAGTTTTTCTCCTTTTCTCAGAGATAACATTTCTTGTTATTACTATTTTCTTTCTTGTAAACAGGATAATTGTTTAGGAATTTTAATCATTTGTAAGTCGATAGGGGATGAAAGTAAACTGAAGAAAACAAATTACTGATTCATCATCTCGTTAATAAAGAACGGGCAATGAACTTGTATCTTTAAATAAGATGCAGATGCTTAGTTTCAGCTACGTGCAATTACAACAACGTCTGCAGCTTATCCGTCACATGATCGATTTTAATAATTCTGCCCGCTTGTTGTTCCTGCAAACAATACATACAAACATCCTCAACAGTAAATCTTTTATACATCTTATTTTTAATGTCAAAGATTAGTTTATATATAAGCTTATATATCAGGATTTGTGTCTGTAAAGCAATAAGTTGATGGATACCATAATGAAATTGCATAAGCGTATGTAATGTATAAAATATGCATTAATATAAAAATCAATATTCTAGTGAAGTAATTCTTTGTAGGCTGTGATTATATATAATAAGCCAAAGTCGTGTATTGGTTAGAGATAGAAAAGTAGATCCTATTAAAGATTGGCATGTAGTTTCTTCTATGTTTTTGTCTGATTTGATGCTTGTTAAGAGCAGATTTATTAAAATTGTATAATTTTAAACAAATAATTAAAATATTTTTGTATTAAGTAAGTAAATTTTGTTTTAAAAAATCTACATAAATTCAGATAAACACTAATCAGAAATCTGTAAAATCAAAAAAAAAAAAAAATTTATCTGTAGATAAGATATAACAAATAAGGAAAAATTAAATAATTAAAATTCTTTAGAAGTAGAAGAAAATTATCTTTAAATCTCTTTCGGTTTTATTGTATTTCTTTTAAAAAATTCTTTCTTATTTATTGTTTTAAGTAATGGAACTTTTATTGCACAGGAAAACAATTTCTACCTTTCAGCATTAACTTTAAAAATGTATGCAATAAAAAGCAATAAGGAAGAATTTATAAAAAGACTAATAATTTATTAAACTGTAATGAAAATTTATATAAAATTATATAAAGCATTTTATACAACTTATTAAAGTTTTCATTTCTTTTTCTAAATCTATTGAATAACAAAAGTATGGTTTGTATTTAATATATGAATAAGATAAAGGAAGAAAATTCACTAAATAAGCAAAAATTTGACTTCTAAATTAGTTAACATAATGAAATAAATTTCAGTTTTGTTTCTAAATTCAAAACATGCCTTGATCTCTATACAGAATCTACAAAAGTATTACCATAAAACTACATAAAAGTATGAGGAAAATAATTTATAAATAGTCCTGTTACAAAACTAAATCACCTCTTTCATTTTTAAGTGTACACAGTACAGTACTAGTCATATCATTTGGTTATCTAAACATAAATATAATGGATTATACCAAAACAAATTCAAACTTACGAAATTCTCATCTTGTAACAAAAATATGGAAAATAAAGAAAGGGAAAAGTTTTCAAAAGTCAATTATCGATGCTAAGAAATCTGTAATAATTCGTATTTAACGAGGCATAAACACTTTGATAGACTTTGGTAATTTATTACAGTGTTTATCATTACTCACTGCGTGAGTCATAACGTCAATACAAAGTTTAAAAGGAAATAAGCATTGGTTTTTTTGATTGTTATACTCTATTAATTGTTTTAAATTTTTACAAATTAATTAAACATTTTTCTACGTTAAGCAATTTCTTTTTGTTTTTGCTTCTTATTTTAAAAATTTAACAGCAATTAAAATAATGATGCGATTAGAAGAAGGATGCGGATTTAGTAACCAATTATTTTTTGTTTATGGTTCGTCTTTGAAGTTACTAAAAATTGTCTAAAGCTTATATAATATAATTATTATTGTTATGATATTTAAATGTTTTGACTATATGAAATATCGTATTTTATACTCAATTTTAATACTTTATATAAAGATAAATTAGAAAATTATAAATATATGAGTGAGTTTGGCATGTGTAATTACTTTTAAGCGCTTGCGATATATAAAATTGATTACTTTTTAAATTTATTTTTAATGTTGAAGTAACCTAAAATGTTCTACATAAATTTTATTAAATAAAAATTAATTCTGATAGGTTAAAAAACGCGAATAATCTAAGCTGTGTTTAATCTATAGTTTCCGGGTGTATGCTTTGTAATCATAGAAAAGAAATTGAGACATGTGATGTACAGCACAATATAATACTTCTCAATCTCTCTATTATATTATTTTTAATTTTGCATCCCCGAAACAGTTAACATGGCTTGTAGAACCGAGCGTGACGACGAGTCGATATTTCTGTTAATTTTAACGATTTATTTGAGACGTTTGCAACGTTTGCAATTTACCAGCCTTCAAAACCAGTTTTAAGACAATTTAAAAAAAATACAATTTACTGTATTAAATATATATAAAAGCACTCTAAAATGATTGAAAAAATCTAACACGAGCATACCCCATAAAATGAACTTTTAACTTATTATATTACACCAGAAGAGTGCCTACACATTAAAAAATAAGTAGTCAGTATCTCATATGACATTTAACAAGCTAACTACTGTACAGTAGAGGCTTATTAATAATAAAAAAAAGCCTGCAACAACAGACTTCATCTTTCATTTAACTCGTGACGATCAGAAAAACTTGTAAGAAATTATCTATATTTTTATGTTAACTCCATCGCCTAGAAATAAATAAAAAGATTATCGACAGTTTTAACAACTTCCTACTTCGCAGTAAACTACGTTTTCTTCTTCAGTGATTTTACAGTAAATTGAAGTTAGTCTACCTAGGAAGCAGAGCTTATCCTTAAGAAACACGTGCCATATGTAGTTACTAAAAACAGTTCACGTGTCGAGTAAAGAGACAATTTCTGGCAGTCTGGGCTCTGACGTCTGAAAAGGGATGAGCACAAACCAAGGACTCGTATATAACGTCTTCCCAAATCAAACACTCCAGCTTTACTACGGTGGTGTTTGCAAGTTAATTATCTAAATCTCTCTTGAAAAACGAGTAAGGAAAACAGGAAGAATACTATGGATTTTTCTTAGTTGAGTGATGTATTTATCGAATTATCGACGTATCAATTTGGAGTTATTATGAATCTTCGATAAACTTGTGACCCTCTTTGATTTTATACTCTAAAAGAGAGAAAGAGAGAGAGAGAGAAGTAAACTAAGCAAGATAAACATTAAAAAAAACCGATTAAACATTCGAATTTCCTAGAAATTTTGATTTTTCTTGGAATTATAAGCAAGGATGAGACTGTGAGTATTTTTTTTTATCTGTGCTGACTTTGTATTGTTGCATTGTCTTTAATATCGGTGCTACGTGTTGTCGGTTGCTAACTGTTTACTACTTATCAAGTTTTGAACTAGAAAATATTATTCGATTTTTAAACTTTTTTTTTTGCTGATTGTTTATATCTTTTAAATTGCTCAAATTTATAATACTTATAAGCGTTTTTCTATCAGTTTATGTGTTGCTTTATTAAACTTTTAGCCGGTTGCATACTACTTTACTTACAGAAGCTTATACTATTTAACTATAAGGGTTTCTCTCGTTTGCACGCTTATAACGACTTACACTCGCTTCTAAATGTTTATATGATAACTTTTAAGGCTTTTTGATCGATCATAAAGTGTGAAGAATTTACTTTAAGAGCTGAAAATTTCAGGGTTATTTAAAATTTTAAAAAAACGGATCGATACGAACTTAACACAAAAATTAAATATTTATTTTAAAAAAATGTTTATTTACGAATCATATAAATAAAACTACGCTATAAAAATTAAAATTGTGTATTAAAGCATATACGAGAGCATAAAAAAAAGGGGATTTTTTTTTTCGAATTAAATAGTTTACTAAAGAGTCGCGAGATGGCGACAACAGTAATCAGTCTGGATCTTCGATTCGATTGCATCTTGGGTAATTTCAAGATGTCGGAGATGTTTAGGGATATGAAATGATGTAAAAGCGGATTTCGATCGAGGTAAGAAAAAACAGGAGAAAGAGACAATAAACGATCGCTTGTATGTTGTATAGTATAGAGTAAGGAATGACTTAAAGTCTTCTAAACGCGTTTAAGAGTTAAATAAATTTATTAATTCGATAAAACAAGCGTGCTTACCCGGATCAAGATGCCGGTCAGTTGTCTTCATTTTGTCTTTTTAAATCACTGTTTAAAAATAAATAAATAAAAATATGAATATTTTAATAAGCGGAAGTAAATATTAAGATTACAACGAATTGGAAAATAAAATAAAAATTATTATTTAAAATTAAATATATGAAGAAAGAAGAGAGAGAAATTATGTTCTAGATACATACAATATAGAAAAAATAGAATTTCCAGAATGTAAGTGATGTTCTATAATACATTAATGCTGTGTGGATGATGGAGT
This sequence comes from Centruroides sculpturatus, assembly GCF_000671375.1. Classification (NCBI taxonomy): domain Eukaryota; kingdom Metazoa; phylum Arthropoda; class Arachnida; order Scorpiones; family Buthidae; genus Centruroides; species Centruroides sculpturatus. The sequence continues at coordinate 354,704 of NW_019384890.1, forward strand.
GTTGGAGAGTGGGGAAACTTGTTTCGGTGTTTCTAAATAATGCTGTTCTGTGTATCAGCTGTTGTGTAAACCGTGGGCGGTTGCGGAATGTAATGCTGATGGTCTGCGAAGGGTAGTGGCATGCGAAAGAACGGAGTGTAGAACGATAAAGAAAGGGAGGAAAAAATCACCCCGAATTGCCGATATGTCGCAGCCGGAGAGTGCGATTGATTTTTCTTCGACCTTATCGAGAAAATGCTTTATTAGTTAAAAATGTATTAGTGTCCGTTAGTAATTAGTAGCTTGACCGTGGAATTCCTTACGGGCTATAGATGGAATGATTTATCGATGCAGTAATTAAAGAGAGTGTCGATTTAAGTTTATTTTGTTATAGTAAAAACGTTAAAAGAATTGCGACTTATCCGGTATTATCTAATCGACGAGGTTAAATTGATAACGGATGTTGCGCGTTAAATACTGCCGAAGATGTTTTGGAATTTGGAAATTAAGTTATTTAAAAGTTATCTGTAACTAAATAACAAATTTTGAAGATTACAATAATAATTTTAGTATTAACTTAGGATGTTTGAAATTGTAGTAGTAGTCTCAAAAAAATTAAAATAAAATATATTACATTATAAGAAAGTGAAATAAAAATCTTGTTTAATTCAAAATATTTTGTATTAACTCCTAAGAATCTGAGCAATTAAGTTTTGATTTGTCATAAATTATTTTACGTGATAAATTTTTGATGTCGTTACACTTTTTGTTTTTCTTTCTTTTCTCCCGTGTGACGATTTAGATCCTATTTTGTTAATGCAAACTCTGCTGGCATAATTAGTGCCCTAATGACACCGGTACGCTCTGCGTCTATTATCGGGTGAATCTATTATATAGCTGATACCCACCGAGAAAAGGGAAACTTGGCAAACTGATTTATAACCTTGAGTTGCTCTTCCAATCAGTATCTTCAATCATACTGTCAGGATAATGTTGCATTTAGATTTCAAATCTATTATTAATTTTTCCTGTTCCTGTTTCTATTTTTTTTTTTTAAAGAACCAATCATAAATTTTTTACTGGTATCAGAAATTTGTAATATTTTTATATGGTATAAGAGGAATTTATTTTGTAATGTTTTTGAATTTTTTAAGTATTTTTTAATGCAATATGTAATGCAAAATTTTGTCTTGTACTGTCTCTCAATTTTAGTTAATATATAGCTCTGTTTGATGATGTTTTGTCAAATATAGTAGCCATTTTTTTTTTTAACTACTACATCATTCTGTATCTTGTATCAAAATGCTAAATATATATTGGCCTCAATTCACCTGTAGGAACCTCCGGTTCCTAAATTTATATGACCTGTTTTGATCTAAATCAGTCTGAAGTGTTTTATAACTTATTTAAAATTTATGTTCGATAACTGTTATGTAAAGACTCCGTTGGGGTTATCCGGATTTGGCATTGGGTAGTACTTGCTACCGTTTAGAATTTAGAATTATCGTATTGACTGCATTTTAATAGGATGTCTTTCTTGCTGACATTCAGGTAATAAAAGGAATTGAAACTGTACATCACTTGGATCATTACCCTTGATGAATGCTTAATGATACAGCAGTAGTGTATGACTGGAAAGACTGATTTAAAGTTATCTAGTAATTTTAGAACAATGAACTGTTTTCATTAAATAAAATCAACAATTAATTAAAATTGATTAAATTTTCTTGTCTTAATGTTAAATGAGATTCAAATATAAAATTTTGGCCGGTCGAATATATATTAATATTAACTGTAATAATTTAAAACAATTCATTTTATTAAAAAGGTAGAGCAACACAATTATAAATGGGTCACACCTCATTTCCTCTCTGGCAGAATGGTTTGCATAATTAATCTGCCATTGCTTTAAACCAATGAGAGTTGCTTTCTCTCCATGAATGGCTCTTGGCATAAAAGAGAAATGCATATATATTATCCAGCTGCAGGCATTCATCTTAGTCAAATAAAATACCACTAGATAATGTAGCTAAAGGATTTATCTTTCAAGTGCTCGCTGCAATGTCGAGTGCTCTCCTCCCATTTTATAATTAATCGTTAGCATGTTTTATATAATTATTGAGAGTTTCAGATAATTAATCAGAATATTTTACCTTAAACTCTAACAAGTACACACACTAATTCTATTTAAAGCTACTTTCCCATCTCCCACGCTTTTGTCTCATATAAAATTTCTTTCATGTGCCGACGAGAATTGTTTACGTCCTTGGAATCATCCTATTTATGTCAGCCAACAATTTTGTGTCAGCAATTATTTGAGTATGGCACTCAAACTCCGTCTGTCAGGCAATTGGTGGCACGGCTCCAGATTCTAGATTTAATGATAGTTTTTCAGATAGGTTTCTATTGTAAGAATTATATATCTGATTGTAATAATGAAAATAACATTTTTGATATCCGCATAAAGTTGAAATAATGTATTTTTTTTATTTTTGTCTGTTAATTTTAGTGTGCACCGAGGCCAAGATACGCGGTGCATTGTCCTCGGTAATGTAGTCTGAAGGTTGTGAGTAGAAACAAAAATAGAAATGGCAGAAATGCTTAAAAGTAAACAAAAAGAAAGCAAATAAGTATAATGGGATATTAAGTGATAAATTTTAACAAATTTTAAGGTTAATATCTGATTCTCGGCAGGTGGTTGGCTGTCAGTCTATTAATAGTATGGTAGTTCTGCTCTCACTATCTCATCCTATCTGCTAAAAGCATTTGTTGTTGGCAGTTAGTCTGAGAATCTTGTAATGGATAAAGACTGTGTCTCAAATAACAATGCATTGTTTCTCTTTATTCAGTAGTTACCTCAATTTTTTTTTTTATCTTCACATCACATACAAGCTTTATTGTCGATTTTAAAAATCTTGCTTCGGGCATCTAAATCCTGTTTCCAAGCCAAGGGCAAACAAAGTTCCATTTTCTAACAGGTTTATAACTTCATAGGTTGAAGGATATAAATTATAGACATAAAACTGTTTTTTATTAATAAATTTTACAGCTTTAGACTAAAATTATCTGAGTGGCTTTCAAATTTCTATTGTGTTCTCTTTGAATATTACTGAGAGATAAAATAAAGCGGACAGTTTATCATTTTTTAGGTTATATTATGTAAAGAATAGAATATAATTGGTACCTTTACAGAGATTCAGCTGAAACAACAACAAAAAAAAAAGTTATAAACCCTTCAGCTGTGTTTTATGTAAACAGCAGATATTATTTTCACCATTCACCAAGCTGATGGCCCATAAAATTTTTCGCAAATAACCCAATATTACGGGGATCATCGTCGTTTTCTAATTGCGTTATGGCGTGATATCTACAACAGTTGCTGTAACATCTTGGAACAGTTGTCAAAAGGTACTTGGACATCGTGGGTGTGAGTCAGATTTTGTGGGTGTGTTGCATCTTCGGATTTCGTTGAATTGTTATATGGGAAAGTGCACGTGAACATCCCACCCCATTGATTAGGGGGTTTAGTTTTAGAAGCGAATGGTCGGTCAGTATCGTTGCTACCGATCTATCGACTGTACGTGCCTTCTCACATTGCTATCAATGTTATCTCTCCGCTTCCCTCTACTAACGATACAAAGGTACTGTATATAAAGATATTGCATGCTTGTTATATATTTATATGACATGATTTTTAAACATTTTAGCATTCTCATGCGGGAGAAAACATTTGCGCACAAATTAACGAATTGTCTTGAAAATTTGTCGTCTGAAATTATTTCAATTGCGTTTTTTAATGGTTAATTTCTTTAAAATAGATGAAAATGTTTAATAAAACTTTAAATTTTTTTTCCTTTAAAGTAATATAAAGTTAGTTTAAAAAGTTTAAAAACGATTAACACTTTCTTTTCTTAAAAAGATATTTAAAAAATACGTGATTTATAAAGCATTAAATATCGCATTTGTCAATCTATAAAGAATTCCTGAAGTGGTATAAGTCACAGACTCTTCTTATAACAGTAGAAGAAGAAATAAATTTCAGCTGTTGAGCTCCAAACATCGTTAAACTCTTAGAGCAACATCCACAGATTTTTGCCTCCCCCTTCCGTTTATTCGTTGATGGAAAACTGCATCCGTATCGCTTAGTAACGATTTAATGGCTCGTTGTCATCGCTGCTGATGTGTCAGTGACTTTGGCTGCGAATATATACTTTTCACATCGCATTCGATAGTTATTTTAGTATCTTGTCAGAAGTACAGTTAGCAGCATCAGCACCATTCAGCGCAGCAAACAGCCTTGGATAGAAATCGATTTGATTGCCGTCTCCGTTTCGTATGAGGAGATTCTTTCGACTTGTATATATACAATATAACGAAAGATATCCTTTCAATTTTCCAGAACAAAATAAAAACAGACAACATTTTCACTAGGACAGACGTACGAGATTACACACGTTGGAGTGTTATTTTTTTTAATTATTTCATTTAAATAATCCATGCCAGGTTTAATTAATTTCGTAAATTTAAAGCTCTGAAAATCTAGACAATAAGATGTCTTCGGAGTAAAAGGAAGAGAGTGTAAATTTAAATAATTACGTAACGAAAAATAAAATCGTAAATTGGCGGAAGCGGAAAAAATAAACATTTCTCTCGTTCGCTTAATTATCTTAAAAAATCGTCATTAGAATATGTCAAAATAACACTATTTTTGGCGACCTTCGTATCGACCTTGAATGTTTTTTTTTCTTTTTTAGAAAATTTCTTATCACCTTAATTTTTCCTGACATCTTTTCCAGATACAGTTACAATGGAGAAGTGTCCTATGAGGACGACAATAACAGCAGTTTTCCCATCACTATGACCAGTGAAGACTTGCTTCAGCCAGGTCATGTAGTCAAGGAACGATGGAAAGTTGTACGTTTTCCCACTTTACAGCTAATTCGAATTCCGTATTTTCTGATAAACTAATCGAAATTAAAACGAATTCAGGTAAAGAAAATAGGTGGTGGAGGATTCGGAGAGATCTACGAAGGCTTGGACTTGGTAACAAAGGAGTTAGTGGCACTCAAGTTGGAATCTGCCAAGCAGGCCAAACAAGTACTGAAAATGGAAGTGGCGGTCTTGAAAAAGCTTCAAGGTACGTTTTCACGAAGTATATAAATTGCTAATAAATCGACTACCGACACGTGTTGGGCTCGTTTAAAATAGCGTGAGCGTGATGGGGAGACACTCGAACTTAATAATTCGCTGACATGTAACTCGCTATTGTGGTTTTAGGAAGTGGGTCAGATACTGAGTCAAGGACCAAGTCGCGAGTCTGTATTTATACAAGCCTGAAGCAGGCATTCGAGGTTATTCGCGACTCTTAAAAGCGTGGCTGTATATATATAAGCACCGGATCAATTCGCTCTTATCCGAGAGGAGGAGGAGTTTAAAAATAGAAAGTCGTCAATCAATAAGGTGTTTCGTCGAAGATATCGTATTACCGCGGTGTTAAATTGAAATTTTTATGGATTATTTTTTTAAAGTGGTCACGCGAGATTTAAGAATTGCTCTTCTTTTCTCCCCCTCCTCCTCCTCGTTCTTCCGATGACGTAACGTAATAAAGTAGCCGACATTGGACATTACACTTAAGACGTTAGAATTATGTTGTGATTTGTCTCTGACGTGGGCGTCTCGCGGAATGCGACTGGTTACTGTTTCTCTACTTGTCTGTGACGTTTTTATGAAATAAATGCGATTGCCTGGACGGCGACGTCGCTTAAAAAAACGAAACAAACAAAAATAAAAAAGTAAGGAAGGGGGAAAAATCGAATTTTGATGACATCTGCGGATGCGATTTGTTTATTTTTCGAAGACATTTTTAGCAGCGACCAATTACAGAGGGGGAGGGAGAACTTTCGAAAAGTGGTCATTTGAATTACACGCTCGAAAGAAAATCGAGTTTTATGGCACGTTTATGAGGATAGTTCGATTTCTGGCGGAGGTGTTATTTTTCTGAGAAATTATTTTTGCGATGATGAATGCCTATCGATCGCTCCTGTATCCCCAACTTCTATTCTTACCAGACGTCAAGCTGTCTCATTTATTTAGCTCGAAAGGGAACGGATCAATGATCAAAAGTTTTGCATAATTCGCGCTAATTTATGGCACGGTCGACCTGGCTTTTCAATCCTGTAAAGTTTTGATAACGTGTTTATCCGATCCGGGACGGTGAACTTGTTGGAAGGAAATCGTCTATGTCTATTTTCATTAGAGACGAAAAGTGCAGTTTCGCGTGACTGGTCTTTGCCCTCTCTTCCGTTTCCTACTTTAATCCATCAACTACTGCCAAAATATGACGAAATGGACCGCTTGTACTCTCTCCCGTTCGTACATTTGGAACATTTCCATTATACAACTCCACGTGTGGATAATTTCCAGTTTTATTAACGGTGATCCGTTATGATGTTAATTTCACAGAGTTGTTATTGGGATGATGGAGATATCAAATTATAATTGCTTTCTTTTTAATATAAAACTAATTTAAAGCATAATTTCCCTAAAATGTTAGACTTATATTTAAAATTAAAAATAATAATAATAATAATGCAGCTTGCAAAGTGGCTTTATTTAAATTATAAGAAATAATTCTAAATTAATAAAAAAAAGCCACGATAATGGTTTTAAAAGTCATAAAATGTTAATTAGAAAGAATCTGGGTCAAATAAACTTTGGATTTGAGAGAAGAGCTGTGTGTTAACATTGTTAATGCTGCAAGGTTATAGAAGTGCTTTGTTTAGCATTTCCCCCCTCTTCTTGACCATATTTATCTTTAGGTGTTAAAAATGTCGCTTGCATTTTCTCTTTCTGTTGTTTTTGTGATGATCTACTTGGAATCTCTAAATCTCTCGGGTTTGTTGGATATTTATGGTTAGATTCAAGTTGCATTATGCAGAATTTGCATCCATTTATCATTTCTTTTCAGAAATAACTTTCGGTGTTTTATATTAGCATAAATCGTAGATTTTACTGCAGATTTTTATGAAATTTGTATGTATGCATTGCTCGTATATCATGAAATTCTTTCATTTCACCACCATGTAACAAAATAATGGCTGTTTAGATTTTTGCCATTGGCACAAATCCAAGTGTTTAAATAGATCTGGTACAAAATTTACATTATATATTTACAATGTAGTTTATTAAGAAGTATAATGTAATTTTATCATAATAATTATTTAAAAATTTACAACAATTTATATATATGTATATGTAATTGTATAATTTTGTTTTTGTAATTATTTACATATTTTAGAAATTTTAATTTTAGTTTATCATCATATATTAAATATATGATAATATACTAAAAGCATGAGATTGTATAAATTTGAAATTTTATGATAATTATTTCAGGTAAAGATCACGTGTGTCGTTTCATTGGTTGTGGTCGCAATGACCGTTTCAACTATGTCGTTATGCAGCTTCAAGGAAAAAATCTAGCAGAATTAAGACGTAGTCAACCTCGTGGTGCCTTCAGTCTTAGTACCACCTTAAGGCTTGGTTTGCAAATTTTACAGTCGATAGAGAGCATTCACGAAGTTGGATTCCTTCATAGAGACATTAAACCTGTAAATATTTTTAATGATATTTAATGAATTTAGGGATGTGCATTGATATAATAAATAAAAATATCTTTGTAGAAATTTTTGATATCAAATCTCATCCCTTAATAAACTTTAAGAATATAAAATTTATATAACTTAACTTTTAAATTAATAAATTTGAGAGAGTGAAAGAAAGATATTTAGTCATTCATAATGGAATCTTTCAATATTTGTTCAGTCACTACAAATATTAGAGATTCTACGAATTAAAGAATTTCAAATTTTCTTAAGTTTACTATGAAGATTAAAAACGTAGCTGTTTCTATGTATTGTGTATTTGTAATGATGAAAAGAACACTCTATAAAGAAATTGTTTAAACATTTCATTGTTTTGTTATAAATTTTGGTTAAAAATTATTATTTTTTTAATAGTTAATTAAAATTACATTCAATAATAAACACAATCAGAATTAAGTATAATTAATATATAGTTATATAATGATAATGTTTTAACACCAGAAGTTATGGTTAAACGAGAATTATAGCCAAAAGAAAAAAGTAGAAATGATAGAAAACAAGTTAAGTTAGAAAATTAATTTTCTTGAAGGATGTGATTCTTTTGCAATATCAATACAAGCATTATAAAAGGGATAAAAGGAGAGTTTTTTTTTATTTATTTAGAAATAATTACATTTGAATCTATTTTGTTTCAATTATTTCTGGAGATTAAGACAACATCTTACTTTATGCAACTTGATTAGTGTTATTTTTACTAAGGGAATACAAGCTATCTCTTGCTTCGTTTTTCTATCTCATCTTTATTTATTGGATTGTGTGTTTCTGGATTAACTGTATCATTTCTTTTATTTATTTATTGACAGAAGTAAATTTACTGTAAACAGAGACATTTATATATTTACTTACAATAATAATGTATAATTTCAAATTTTCTGTATGTTGTAGACTTGCTTTGAAGTTAAGTTCCTCAAAATTGTAGTTGAAAGCAAAATAAACTAACTAGAAACTAGACAAATGATAGAATACAAAGTAGATAGCTTCTTATTTATTATATTCTGTTTTGATCTGAATATTTGAGGAAAAAATCAAAACTAATGTAATCTCACTGAATGGTTTTGAAATAAAAAGAACCGCCTACAAATAAAGCATATTCATCTTCAGAGTTAATAGCATTCCAAATAAAATTGGAATTGAAGATGGATATGTTAATCTGAAAATGTTTATTGAGAAAGAAAAATAAATCATCAAATCTAGATCCCAATTTAAACAGATATTAAATATTTCTATTGATCATAAGAAGCTGAGATTTGTGTTTTTAATTGTAAGAAAAGGTTTCATGGCAAATAACATTTTACAGAATAAACGATGCAAAATATAATTATGATATTATCATCGAGAAAATTTAAAACTTCTGCAGTAAATTCTTGAGTATTTTAAAATACAGTGTGTTTTTTGATAATGCAAACTAATTAATGATAATTCTTTTCAAATTACTAAAAATTTGAATTTGAAAGGAACAAAACATAAAAAAAAGAATTTTAATTAAAATTAGAAATTTAATAATTTCATTTAGAATGAATACTTAATTTCCTACAATGGTGTTAAGTTAAAATAACTCTATTTTTTGTTTTTTCCTACTTGAATAATATTTATACTTTTCTTCTCAATCAAAGTAAGTTCTTTCTGCAGGATATCATTTTAAACTACAGGAACATTCAGTACTAGAGACTATACTGTAATGTAAAACAATGAAAATATGATTTAAAAGTTAATTTATAGATTTACATTTATTAAAAAATATATCATTTTTAAATTTTACATTATTTAAATTCTTAACATACTGTATAATGAATGCATATTTTCTAATTTAATGTATAAAGAAAGCTAATTTTTACATAGTAAAAGTTCATTTTAAATTTTGTAGTTCTTATATAAATTTAAATATTTTTGTTCATAATAATTTTTTTATTATTAATTTAAATTTATATTATAGCAGATAATTAATATTTGTGTACACTAATTCAATAATCATGTGTTGAGATAAAGAAAAATTGGCAAACAAAATTCAGATTTTTTAAAGCATTGTTTTATTTTTTTATTTGCTTGAGCTGCTTTCTAACTTAGAATAAAAAATTTACATCACAAAATATAAAATTTAAAATATTTAAAAAAAAATAAAATAAATGAAAGATGGCTTCCTGGATTTTGTACATAATAAAACTTCTAAATATATCATAGTATATCATTTGTTTAAAAATATAATAATAATAATAAAGATTTTATCATTGTATATTTCTTGGTATTCAAATTTTAATATTGAAGAAGTTACATAAAAATTTAATTAAAATACACTTAAGATTTAAATTATTTAACAAAAACAAAAAAGGTAATTGAATTATATATTTAATTAAATTTAATTTTAAAATTTATTAAAATTATTACTGCTATAGAATTAATTAACAAATAGTTTTTTTTTTTTTTTTCAAATCGAACAATTTTTAGTGAGCTAATTTAAAATGAGCTAGGTCAATGTAACACTTGAACTTAACCTAAGTTCTCACATGCCATATAGTTGATTGCCCTTCTTGGTATGTCACCACCAGCTGGTCAGGCTTTTGTGATTTGACAGAACAGTAAAATGTTATTAGGATAGGGTCTAAATAGAATCTGAAAGAAGATATGCTTGGTAAAATGCCAGAACTAGCACTGCTAATTTAGATGCGAATAAAAAAATTATTTATTGGCAAATTAATTTTTAATACATTTTATATTTTGAATTGATTTGTAAGTTTTATAATGAATCTGAATTAAATTTACAAGTTACTTGTATTATTACTATATATATGGTTATAAGTATCTAGTCTATTTAGTCAATAGTGTCAAGTGACTGTGTGGTTATTCAACATTACATAGCACATATATATTTAATTAGCCAGGTTATAGTCAGTCTGATTATCAGTAGTTAACACTGGTTATTATAAAAATTAAATGTTTTAAATTTTTTTATATTATAATAAAATTATAAAAGATTTCAACAAGTCAATCAAGGATTTTTAAATTAAATTATTTAATTTAACAGTCAAATTTTGCTGTTGGACGATTACAGCAAAACTGCAGAAAGGCATATATGCTAGATTTTGGATTGGCAAGACAGTATATTACTGCAAATGGTGACGTTCGTCCGCCTAGAGCAGCTGCAGGTTTTAGAGGAACAGTTCGTTATGCTTCTGTGAATGCTCATAAAAATAAAGTTGGTATATAGTTAAATGTATACTTGTGTTAAAATCATTCTTAATTTAAATTAAAATGATAAAAATTATATTTGATATTAGGAAATGGGTCGCCACGATGATCTGTGGTCACTGTTCTACATGTTGGTCGAATTTGTAAATGGTCAGTTGCCGTGGAGAAAAATTAAAGATAAAGAACAAGTAAGTCTTTATTACAACATAATGTAGAATAGCAGTATTATGCATTATTTTCAAATAAGTGTCTTGTTTTTTAATGTTTATATAAACTCTTGTCAACTTAATGAACTTTTTATTAATATACTTTTTTCAACTACAGCTACATCTATTACTGAAGGTAGCTATTTTACATGAAACAACAATACTTATTTGTCTTATAATTTCAATTTTTCCAATTTATAAATTATTGTATAGGTATTTGTCTTAGTAAGGTATTAATTTTATTATAAATTTATAAAAATTGTTCATACTCTAACTGAACTGTAATGTGCATTCATGAACCATGCTTAATTCAAATAAAAATTCATAGTACAAAAGTTCTTTGATTATTAACTATTCATATTTAATAGTTGCGATATAGAATTAGCTTAAGAAACAACAAAAATAAAATAAAATTTTTAAACAAAGTGTTAAGGATTCTGTGGACAAATTAATTAGATTAATATTGGTAAAATTATATTTTACCATTATTCATTTTGATGAATGTAATTTGAAACATGTAACCAGACAATGTCATATTGAGATACTTGATATTAAGACTGACTGTTATTTAATCAAGACACTTAACATAAATATAAAATTGCAACATATATAGATGAAAGATAACTTTAATGGATTAAATGTACGGTACATATTATGAAAACAATAATAATAATAATCTAATATAGTTAAATACTTGTTTTAAGTAAAAAGTAAAAGTTAACATGCTGGATTATAAATGTTTTTGATGTTGAATATATTTTTGAATGCTTCAGCTAGTTATTTGATTTCCTGTAATGTTTACTTAAAATTATATTAAAATTAATTCTGAATAATTCTAAATAATAATAAATGTAATTAGGATCTAATTATGTTAAAATGCATTAAATGAAAGTAATCTAGTGTTGAATCTATTGATTCAAGCTAAATTTCATTTAAAGAATTCTGATAAATTAATTTATTTATAAACTACATTCTTTTCTTTATAATATTTTAAAATAAAGCAAAGAAAAACTTATTTTAATATCCAGTGAATTGCTGTAAAAATTTAATTTAGTAAATGTTACTTTTTACAAATTTTGTGATTTTTTAAAAAGAAGAAGAAGAAATTTTTTTCTTGGCAATCAATCATTTTTTTTATTCTAACAAAAATGATTTAATTTAATTGTTTTTATTATTGTAATGTAAACTTTTGATTTATTTCTTCAAAATATTTACTTTTTTTAAAATTTTTTATGTAATCTATTTAAAAGTTTTTCTGTTTTTAATTTTTAAATTTAGCAACATTGCATTTGTAAATGATAAGTTTAATACACTTTCTTTTTTGTATGTTTTCTATGTTTGAGAGCCTATAAAATAGTATACTAATTTAACTCTTTGTTGTTAAATTTTAGTCCTGTTGCCAACTGATTGCTTTTGTTTGATTCCAGCTTGAAATAGCATTGCATTCTATAACAAACTATTGGAACTAATATTATAACTCATTACGAAACAAAGGTTTATAAAAAGATATTCTGTCAGATCTAAAATTTTTATTGAAATTTTTTATGATTTTTATACAAATTTAATGAGTGTATCCACACATTTATATACAAAAATATATTTTACCATTATTTTTGGCATTAAACTTAGGTTATTTTAATAAATTTGAATTTTTTTAAATTCTAAGATTAAGTTTTTTCTTGCTTTTTGGCATTAAACTTAGGTTATTTTAATAAATTTGAATTTTTTTAAATTCTAAGATTAAGTTTTTTCTTGCTTTTTGTATTATTTCAGTTATTGAAATTTGCATTTTTTTTCTAAATGTGAAATTTAAATTTCAAAATTATAATTTCTCATTACTCATCTTTACCACAACACCGGAGAATAGTAATATAATTACCTCTTTCTAACCTGTTACCGGTGTGTCTAAGTAGACACACCGGTAACAGGTTAGAAAGAGGTAATTATATTATAATTTCTCATTCTCAAAAGATAANATTTAGTTTAAATAATGATTGTAATTAAATAACATTAGCGAAATATAATTTGAGGTTTGCATTAAACAATATTTTTCTTTGATAATTTAATCTTAGAAGACAAAGAAGAGAAAAATAAATGCTGAATTTCTGTTTTATTAGCTCTTATTGTAGCCAAATTGTTATAGGAAGTTACTAAGAAAGATTTTTACCTTCTATAGTTTAATAATACACTGCACATTTGTCAGATTACTGTCCTGTCAAATAATAAAATTCAGAGCATATAAATTTATATAAGTTAATATGTTGAATTTCTATTATGAAATAACATTTTTTATGATAAATTGCTGTATATTTATTATCATCATATGTCTAACTTAATTTCTATGTAATAAAAATGCATATTTAAACTCCATTTGATATTAATAAATCATTTTCAACTTAAACTATAACCCAATATTCATTAGCCAAAGATGTAAAACCAGTTTGTTTATTTAAACAATTAATTACTATAATATAACAGTTTAATATACAGAACTATGCAAAATGTTATGATGCAGTTAATATTATAAACAATGAATGTGGTTTCAAGCCTCTTTTATGCATCCTTCTTCTTCTTCTTGGTGCCATATCAGATTTCTGACGTCGGCGACACCCGGCACAGATTAGTAAGTAGTTAATAATACGCCAAGGTGTTATTAGGAAAGGTTAGTACCCAGAGTGGTTTCCCGTTGTCTTCTCTGGGACGCGATGTTACGCGAGGGGAAAGAATGCCTTCCGGGAGGACTTTTATGGGGAACTGGCCTCCTATTTAGTCGTTATTGGCAAGGAGAAAACCCAGAAAACTCCAAGCAGCCAGCCTGTCCAATCGCGGCGCGAAACCACGACCGAACTCCCAGTGTTTAGGGTACGAAGACCGCTCGGCCACTGGTGGGCTCTATGCATCCATTTTTTTTAATATGATAGGAATATAATCTTAATTTTTAACAGTTAACTGTTCATAATTAAATATTTTATATTTGTAAAGTGTATTTATCAGAAATTTTATTTAACAATGTGTAATGGGTAAGCATTGAAAATATTATTTTTAATTAGAAAAAGATGGATTATATTAATATCAGATGATTATAATTAAAGTACTCCTATTCTACACTGTCTAAAGATATATTTAGCAGTCCAAATGCAATAAATTCTGATATGACAACATTTAGGACATATAGAAGATATTTCACATGAATTTTTGTAAAAAAAAGCAAAAGAATAAGTACTAAAATTTACCACTTTGAGCATCTTTTGGTGTTGCAACCAACAAGCATTTAATTTGTATAAGACATTCATATAATGCAGAGACCTTAGCAGTGAAGGGCATACTGTTTAATGTGATTCCCATTCTGAAGGCAACAAGCAGTGTGTTTGTCAATCCTCTGTGGTTCTTCTCATGCGTATTATAATGAATCATGTATCTTTCACTGCTGTGAAATTTGCAACTTTCTAAACCATATTTCTTAAGTGTACTCACAACCAAAAATCACAAAAATTAAGCTCACATCACATTGTTTAAAGTGTTAAAAGTGCCATTTCTGTAAAAAAAAAATTTAGTACCAAAGCTTACCAGTATGGTAAGTTTTGGTACTAATTATTTTCAGAAATGTCTTCCTCATATCCTGAAATATCATCATACAGATTTGTTTGCATTTGAACTGCTAAATATATCTCTAGACCAGTGGATCTCAAAGTGTGGTCTGCAGCTGACCTAGTCATTTATTTAAATTGCAATATTATGTTGCTTAGCCAGAAGGGAGAAGAATATTTTCATGTATCATCTCTTATATTATGTTATTGGTTAGACAAAATATTTTGATACTCAATCTACCATTCTCTAGGGTAATATTTATATTTATAGAATAAGAACTGAATGAGGGCATAGGTGATCCATAGTTCTTCTGTGATTCAGTTTAAGTGGTTCCTTGATTGATAATTTTGAGAACTAATGCTTTAGACAGGATATGTACTTTAATTATATCACTCAATATATGCAAATTTTAAATATCAATCATCTATGATATTTAATATGTTTAAATAAAAATATTTTTAATATACTACAATTTAATATTTTAAAAATCAATTATTTCTAGAATTTATCTATTTCATACAAATTTCTTTGGTGTATATATGTATGTATGTTGATATAATAATAATATATTAATAATATTATTATTATTATATTATCATACATATATATATATGTACATACATCAAATTTTGCATGTAGGTAAGATTCTATATATATTGTTCCAGTTTACTGTTGTGGTTTTTATATATTAATGTGTATGTAATAATGTTTAGTACGATTACATTTATGACAATTAATCTTTATATTTTTACATTGATGACTTGCAAACAATTATAAACAGGGCTATTGAGAGTTTGTATGATGACCAGGGGTAGATTGAGCCCCCTTTAGCCATTTTTTTTCTTTGCTTGAACAAATGAAATATGCAGAATGTTTCTTTATTAATAAAAAACAGTCTTAAAAATGTTAATTTTTGTTAGTAAAATAACAATAATGTTACATGGTAGGAAGGTAGGAATCATTACAAGTGCATTAGTTTTTTCCAACCAGTTCCCCTCTCAACAGCTCTGCTTATAAACATAACTAACAATTATATGATTCTTTATAAATCTATGCATTTATTTATAATCTAATTTTAAAATATTGAAAACAAACTAAATACATTTTGTCATCATACTGCATGCATAAAATATATTTTTAAACAATATAAAAAGAAATTTTTCTATTAAAAGATTCCATTCAAGGATATGAGTGAAAATTTAGGTTATTCATGCAGAAATAAGCTTTCATTTTTGTAGAATTTAAATGTTCTTTAACAAAAATATATGATACAACATAAACAATTAAATACCACTATTACAAAGACAAACAAATTCCTGTTTTTGGCTCAAAAGATAAGAAATGAGGAACTTGATCTCACATAGTAAGGGGGTTAAAAGCAAATGTCAAATTCTTGGCTGATTTGGAATGCATCTATTCTTAGTGATAAAGGGCTTCATTGGGTAAAGGATACCATAAGTTACACAAACATACATACTGTGCATATATATTTTATATATCAATAAGTAATGATACAATATTAACATATAAATAAGCCAGAGAATAAGTTTTTCAGATTTCAAATGAGATTATTAATATTAAATTTGAAGATCTAAAATCCAGAAATTCTTTTAGTAAGGTAAATAATTTTTATTTTGATAAAGATATAAATAGTATATTCAGCAAACAAAAAATATTTATATTGTTTTAGCCTAAACTGACATGGAGTAATCTAAAGATGGCTTTTAAAAAAGCAAAAGTACATGTTAAATTAAATTAGTGATGAGTAATAAGGTTTATAATATTGATATCAATATCCAATCAGTGACCTTTTAGAGTATAATTTAGCTTATACTGTATACAAAAATACTGTTAATATGGCAATTATAGGAATTAATATATTTTAAAATATTACTACAGACAATCAAGTGAGTTAGTTGGGACTGCTATTTACAGATGATTCGTAAACTTAAAAATCTAAAATCAGAATCAAAATTTAATTATTTTTTTAAATTTCATTATGGTAGAAATGACTAAATTTTTGATTTTTATTTTTTAGCTTTTTTTGTCCTGTGATATTTAGAGGACTTTTTCCATATCCATTGTTGATTTGGCCAGGCATAGTGTTACCATACATCCTGATTTTTCAGGATTTGTATGATTTAGAACACTTTGTACCAATTACAAAATTTTTTCAGTAATGTCCCAATTTGTCTATTTCTACCTGAAAATATTCTGATTTTTGTTAAAATCAGTCACATAAGAATTGCAGACAATAGGAGTATGCAGATGATGTACAGTACATGCATATGCCACCTGTCCTCACATACTGTAATACTGTGCAATGGCTTCAAAATTATTGATGATTTAATACAATGATCAGCAATGGATGTTTTTTATTTATTTTACTGTATCTGTGAGACTAAGAGAATCTTTACTTTTAATTATGTCTAGCATGGGTTTGATCATGTCCATAATAGAAGCAGCTGGGTTTTCTAACAAAAACTTAGTTAAAATATATTAGTCAAACAAGTATGATTGGTTTAACTAATAATAAATGTTAATAATTGATAATTTAATAAAATTAGTTTAATTAGAATTATTCACTTATTTTTCAGGGTCTGGACTAACAAACATCTCATAAGATACAACATAGTATCTCTCCAATATCGTAAATTATGAGAAACTAACAATATTTTATATTTCATTTTCACAAAACACATTCTAGCACTTACAGGAAAACAGAAGAAATTGATAGAGAGAGTGTCTTATGACATCACTAGTGACCGCTTCCATTTTAATAGAGCCAATAGGAAGAGGTTTGTTTAAAAATTTTCTCACTGCACATGATACTTAATTTGTGGTCTGAGGAAAAGTAGCCATTTATTTCTTTAGAATTAAAATGGATAGGAATTAGTTACTTTTAGATTAATTATTTATATGCATAATAGATGATATCGAAAAATGTAACTGATCTACGT
The DNA here is from genome assembly GCF_000671375.1 of Centruroides sculpturatus. Lineage (NCBI taxonomy): Eukaryota > Metazoa > Arthropoda > Arachnida > Scorpiones > Buthidae > Centruroides > Centruroides sculpturatus. The sequence goes on from NW_019384890.1 coordinate 372,284, forward strand.
GTAGAACAAAACTACCTAAAATTGATACTTGTAGTTAGATTAATTATTTATATGCATAATAGATGATATCGAAAAATGTAACTGATCTACGTGTAGAACAAAACTACCCAGAATTGATACTTGTAGTTATATTAATAGAAATATTAAAGAAGTTTTGAAAGAAATTAACAAGCTAATACTCTTTTTGGAAAAGAATAACATTAAATTATTATGAATCAGATGTTTTCGATCAGATTTTTCTTCATTTCATAACATTCTATAAGTTTCGAATCAGAGTTGTTTAAAAGAAACAATTGGGGAAACCATCGACTCGATTATCGATCGATAAAACCAAATTCTTGAAACCAGTACATAGACTTACGAGAGCTCTTACATATCGTAGTAGTATAATATATTTTTATAATATTGTAGCTTACGATGTGTTTTGAGAATACCAGACTTTTTGAATCCGGCAAACTACGAAAAACAAGGTGTTTGTAAATTCTGTTTTCCAATGATAGCGAGCAGGAAAATGAACTGCCTCACAGCCAGACTAAGGTTATGGTGCATGAATATAGTTATACCAAACGTGTTGACAAAGTTACTGATAACGATGCTTACAAAGCCACTAAGGCCTCAAAGCGTAGAAAAGCTCCTGGGGTCAACAATGTTATCTACAAGGTAATCAAAGAAGGTTATGTTGTATTAATACACGATTACAGTTACCTTCCACACGTCGTTGCTATATTTCGTAAGAGTTCGTAATAGTATTCTTGTGCCCGGGAGCACACGTTCATTGTAAGTATCTGGAGTGGGACCTGAGGATAAGTCCATGACACATCGGTACAGATTCATTAATTGATACAAGAGTAGTTCATAGATAGCAGTAAAATGTCACAAATTTTATGTCCATCTGCATCAGTTCAACAATTGTAATTACCAGACCTCACTCAAGAGTTTTTACCATCTTAATCACGGCATACTCAGCATCAGGTAAGTATGTAATATTTAATGCATTGTTACCGCGAATATCATTAATTGAAGCTTTTATGCTCAAGCAAGCATAAATAAGTTCAAGAAGAAAGGAAAATTTAAGAGTTCCACAAGAACATATTCTCTATTCAGTCTTGATCTTCATCAATTTGAAAACTTAAATTCCACCTAAATTTATCATCTTCATATGAAGATACACTGTACAGTAGAACCCCTCTAGTCCGCCCTCGGCTAGTCCGTCACTCCGGTTAATCCGACCGTGGTCGGAGTCGAGAAACTTGTCCCGACTCGTCGGTGACTCACCGTCCGTGGCGTTTTTCTGTGTTCGTTACAGTATATGTTTTACATTGTGTGTACATGTAAAACATGTACATGTAAAATTTTGTGTGTGTTTTTAACATGTCAGGAGTGAAACGTAAACACGTTACTCTTTCATTAAATGAAAAATTAGCAATGCTACAAAGACTGGACAAAGGAGACGATTGTTTATTTTACTTTTTTCTGATAATGCTACAAAGACTGGACAAAGGGGACGATTGTTTATTTTACTTTTTTCTGATAATCCGAC
>NW_019384890.1:374761-395859 GCF_000671375.1 Centruroides sculpturatus
ATCAGTGAAGATCCAAATGAACTATCAGCATTAACTCCAGCGCACTTCCTTCTTGGGGAAGCCCTAACTTCTTTACCAGAACCTGATCTTCAGCATATTAAGTTGAATCGATTATCCCGATGGCAGTTACTCCAGCGCATGGTGCAAGACATTTGGAAACGTTGGCATTTGGAGTACCTGAGCCAACTACAAAATAGACCAAAATGGACAGAAAAAAGAAGAAACCTGCAGTACAATGATTTAGTTCTTGTCAAAGAAAAGAATATACCACCTACAAAGTGGATTTTGGCTAGAATTATAAGAACTCACCCTGGTAAGGATGGACATGTCAGAGTTGTCGACATAAAAACAAAGGACGGAATATTTACTCGAAACATCAATCAGCTATGTAGATTGCCTGAAAACTCAAGTAATCTTGAAATCTAGGGATTTCAAGGTGGGCAGGATGGATGGTGGAGTGATGGATGTTGCCACCCCGCGGATATTATGTTTTTTTGTTATTTTCTCATATATTTATGTTTTACAAATTTATTATTGTTTAAATACTCCATAATTTCATTTATCTAGTTTTTTTATACATTTTTTCTACAACTGTAATTACTTAAATTATTAATAAATATGTATCATAACTCTCGTGAGAAAAGACGAGACGAGAACGAGAGCGTTTGATGAACGTTAGTTCGAAACAAAGTTTGTCCTGTCTCTTTTTAAGAAAACAGAAGCATAAACATAAAGATCATTTATTACATAACAAATGGATAATTCATATGTTGCAAATGAATAATCGAAAAGCTTCTTATAGAATATATTTAAAATAGTGTTGATAGAATATACACTGTATCAATGAATACATGTCCGTAATATTTACTGTTGTCCGGAAAACTGAGCCACAATCACTGTATAGGTTAAAGCAACACCAACAATTGTAAAAATTAATTCACGCTTAATAGAAAATGCATTACAAGCCGAAAACGATATCCTTTCGTGAAAGAATTTTCGAGAAAATTTTAATAGAGATTTTTGTAATGAAATATCAGAGGTCAAGGCACTTCTGTATTCTAAAATATTTTCGATTTCTCGAGTGGCATCAGAGACACGCGCAGCAGACAAGCAAACACAAGAAAAGAAACTAAACGGAACTACAGTCAAAAAGAAAATTGCCAAACAATAAATAAAATTATAATTTCGTTTTGATAAAAAGTAACATAAATTAAACGTTAATTTTATTCCCATTCCAAGTGTCCATACAAATAATGTCGATGAATACAAGTCATTGAAGTTATAAACAATTTCCTTAATTTCAGTGTAAGTATTCGATAGAATATTTACATCTGTTGAAACTAAGACACAATCTTTTAGCTTTTTCGATAATTGTGTAAATGCATTTTCTAACTCTTTACATATTGACACGAAGAAGAAGAAAAGAAGATTCAACGGAACACGTGTGACAAAACTTAACAACGTGAAATTAATTACCAATACAATCAAGTGGATGTTTCTGTCAAAACGAAAGCCAAAAATGTCTAAATCTTCAGGAGATTTTATTGTATTCCCACGTTTTGAAGAATAAATTAAAAGAAATTCTGTAATTCCTTCATTACACCAAGTTAATATTATCAGAAACGAGATAACATTCTTTGATTTACATGCATTAAATTTTCTTGATTTTGATATTTTGATTAATTTTTGTAAGTTATCGCAGATTCCTTTTTTATATTTTAAAAAAACTATGGAAACTAAACGAACACATGACTGTATATATAAACATTTGAAAAAAATTTTAAAGAGAAGAATAATGGGCAATTGTTTTTTACAAAAATTACAAACATAAAAATGTTATACAAAGTGCATAAATTAGTTAAGATTAGAATAATAATATTGATAACAGATAAAGAATTTTTTGATAATTTCCACCCATATAACTTCATGCTGAATGAAAGTAGTTTAGGAATATATTGAGATATTTCATTATCTCCCTCTTCCGAATTTGTATGAATTTCTATTATCTTTGCTGTTTTCATAATTTCTATAAAGAGTTATCATAACTTAGTATTAGATTAAAATAGATATGAAATATCCGGACTTACATGTTAAAAATTCTCTTATTTTCTTCAATTGCTTTATCCGAAAAATGCAGTACTTTTAACAAAATTAGAACGAATGAAATAAAGAAATATTACGTTTGTGTTTTGTTCAATCGATTTTCTATAAAAATTTAATTAAATTGCTTTAAATAGTTTTGAGAAAATTAAATTGTTGTTTTTTTTTCGTAATTGTCGGTCCAAGAGTAAACATTATGAACTATTATTCTAAACACAGCGACAATCTAAAGAGGAATTCAATCATGTTTCAAAACAATTAATTAAATTTAAGGCTTAAAATATTTAAAAACATTTCAATTTGACGGTTAAACAATAAAACATTATTATTTATTCTGTTACTTTTTACAATTTTTGAATGTTTCTGGCCTACACGCAATAAGGTTTTTCCTGTACCTTTCGTTCGATGTGTCAAAAATAGGGTTTTCTTTTTAAAGCTGTCTTGAGTACAGTACAGAGAAGCCCAGAGATTTATTTTCTCTTTTAGAGCATTATAACACGCCTCCCAAAATAGGGTTAGTTGTGTGACGAGGGACGGCCTGAAATATGCAGGACAAGACAGCAAATAAAATAAATTGGAAAATTTCAAATTCGCTATGACAATCTCTACGACAATTTTTTATTTGGGATCTTTAATACGGACGTTTAACATGTGCGCCTTGCAGCCACACATTTGCGTATTTCAGTAGCTTTCTTCAATCAGGTAAGCTGCAAAATTATAGCAACCGGTTTATTTACGACCTTCTTTAGTAGGTATAGTTGCCAAAGTGATTTCAATTTGCATTACACTTAATTAGTCATCATTACAATACATTAGGTATGTGTTTTTAAAATATCTTCTTTATTAGGGAAGTTTATTCTGTTAAATTTTGGTGATTAAAAGTCAAGTGATGAGATAAAGGGAGTCGTGTGTATCTCTAGATGGGTCGGACTTAACGACAATTTTACTCGTTATTATTATTTACAAGTTTTTATAAAACCCACTCCTACCCTAAAAAAATCAAGCTTTTTGCATTTCATAATAGTTAAAATTACATAAATTTAAAAAAATAAAATATCGTAACTGATAGCGCAGTTTTATATGTTACAGAGAAAGTTAAGCAACGCGTTGCTAGATTTTTTAAAGAATGTTTTATGTAATTGTTTTTGTAGTAACTGTTTTTGTCTCTTTTAATAGTTGTGGCAACTTCCACATCAATTGTTAACGGTTACCACACAGTTTGAGATAAAATTTTATTCCTTGATCAAATTATTAATTAATACTGTTACTTAAACTGTGTGGTTTCTTTTATGGGAGATTTTATGCTAATTCGTGTTTTCGCGAATGGAGAAAATTCTTGGTAGGTTAATCCTTGGATATAAATCGCTGGTAGGTTAATTCTTGGATATAAACGGGTAAATCTTTATGGAACAAAAGTAATGCTACGAATATTATAAGTAATTTTCTACAGCTTACCTTTGAGGAAAAAATAGCAAGATAAAAGAAAAATACAAAATTTTAATGTGGATATGAAGATCAGAATTAAGTTTTTATGTACAGGTATGAGAGTTGTATAAAAGAAAAGTTAAACCGAAGCTAAACTCCATACGACTTGACAAAACCGAAATCAATACGGGAGTTTGGCGTTCATGAACTGTTTTCAAATAGTATATATTCGATACTGTATAATAAGATTTTGCTCTATATATTCAGAAATTTTATGCTGGAATTATATTCATTATAATAAAACCAACATAAAACGTTAAATGTAAATGGTTGCTTAAAAGTCTAGGCAATTATTTAGGATTATTGGGTGGAGCACAGATTTAGGCAGGAATTCATTTTATGCGCTGACTGACGACACGCAATTCCAACATAAAAGAAGATCACACCGCCCTCCTGTTCGAAATTGTCGTATCTTATAAGAAATAAATCGTAATCTATGACCCGAGACATAATGCGATTTCATTTTCTTGAATCTATCCTGATTTAAGGCGATGATACTGTGCTAAACTTCAATAAAAACGAATAAATCTGTATGAAATTTGAATGTAGACATCAAGGATTTTTAATAAATAGAAAGCATAAAGAAAGTATTAATATTTTTGATAAAATCTAGCTGCTAGTTAGTTGTAGATTAACGCCTGACCAACCGACTGACAATGTGGAGATTTCCGGGCTTTCTTCACGTTGTAACATTTAAAATAGAGACCATTATCAGCAGAAAGTCCTCCCAGAAGAAACCTGCCTCGCAAATCTCTCACGTGTCACGTTGTGTTATACAAACAAACAAACAAACAAAATAAATAACGTAAAAACTTTATAAATTACTTCTAATTATATATTCAATAAATAATATGTAGAGCATACAATAACAACTCGTAAAATCTTTACATAATAAATAACGTATTAATTTTGCATCAGCACAGTAAAAATAATTATCTTTCAGAATATATATATATAGATCTGCTTCATTATTTTTCGTCCATCTTGGGTGTCAGATTATTAATTTCCATTTGAAAGAATCTGCTTCTTTGTTGATGGAGTTTCAGATCGTATAACATCGTTTCTATATTTATATTTATAAGTTACAAGTATCAAAACCATAATATCTAACACGGCCAGTCCAATATAAAAGAATAATTTATGAGACTGCAAAAACATAAATATAAATTAATATAAATTCATTAATTATAAAACATAAAAGTAATTGATTAATTTACAATTAATTAGGAAACAATTAGGAAACAATGTTTACAGTGTGAATCAGTTTTGGTAATTTCAGCCAAAATCCTGGTACTTTGAAGCCCAATTGTTAAATTGGGTTTTAAAGTACCAGGATTATCCAAGTTAATGTGGATAACCTCGAATAATTGGCAGTAGTTTGATTAATTTTAATTTCAGACTACTAGGGTTGTGTGCTCTCCTCCGACAGCACCACATAGCAGACGTTACTAGCCGCCACTATTTATTATACGGATAATACAGTACGATATTTTCATATATTTAGGCTACATTTTAATGTGAATGATTCGTCTTACATTGAATTTAGAAGGGAATGATTTTGTAACACGTGTTATCGTTTTAAACTTTCTTTTATGAATTATTAATGCAATACAGGAAACGTAATGCATTCACTTACAGGTTTTCGAATATTCGGATGTTCTACTGTTAAAAGTAGGAAAGTTAATAAGTGTAGATTGATTGCCTCTGAATATACACTAATTGTAATTATATAACCAATAAATAAATTTGTATATTGATTTTGGATTCAAAAAAACCATACAAATTTGAACGTTTAGTAATTTTAATCTTTGAGAAAATTATTGGGCTGAAATTTGAAAAAAATTGTAAACCTACAACTTTTTACTGTCGTCCGTCTGTGTGTCTGTGCTACCTCAATCTCGAGAAAACGTTCATTTAAATGAAATTCAAGAAGAGATATGGAAAGCTTACGTGCAGTAGGCAACGATTAATTAGGCCTATATATGAACTTCCAGTACAAATCGAAAAAGTATGATGTACTGAGACAAGACAGTACTAATTTGAGGTGGAAAGCATATATTTTGAATTATTGATAGATAAATTTAAAATATAAAAAAACTCAGCTCCCGCATTATCAGAAGCATTTAAATAAAGTTTATTTAATAGTAATCTATATACATAAAAGTAAAAATATATATCTATATGTATGTACGTATGTTTCTTTGTTTGCAACGCAATGGATTCTATATTGTTTAACGTATTTGAACTGAATTTGGCACTGTTCATCGATATCCTATAAAAAAATAATGTGGGGGTTCCATCCCCAATTACTCCTAAAGACTACCCTTCTTTAACTTAACTCCGAGCAATTTTTTATGTTTTACAGTTAAATACTCGAATCAATAAATGTACCATGTAATTACTAAAATCATTGCTTTCATCACCCTCTCTCATTCCTCCACCTTTTCAAAAGCCCGACCAAAGCCTGGCTCACGTCACTGGTATTAGGGGAGATCGGGGCAACTTCGGCAGGCGGGGCAAGTTTGTCAAGCGCTTTTTTTAAAAAACAAATTAAAAGGAGACTTTAGTTATAGGTTAGGCAGTTGAGTTTTATTGGTGGCTTGTTGAGTGTAGTGTTTTTATTGTTTTCCAACAAGCGTAGTTGAATTATCAAGCAAATTTTCATTTTCGTTCAATTCCATATAATATTTTTTTTCCATTTATATTGAATTGGCAGGTTTTGTTATAATTCCATGATAACGAAAGTTACTTTTCCTGTTAGAAGGATGTAACTTCAACTTATTCACGTGGCCAGATCGTGGCTTGGCATTCTGTTCTCAGGGTTGTACTTAATGTTTCGAAATCATGACTAGCGGGGTAAGATCGGCAACATAAAGCCACATTAGAAGCAAAGGATAAAAATCAAACAGATGATAAGTGAAAACATGTTTGCATTTGTTATTCACGTATATATGTCTTTGAACTTGCATTTCGTTGTAATAATATTAAATGGATGTTGGATTTGTATTTCTTTGTTTTAATAGTGAATTCCAACTTATACATTGTTAATAACATAATTTTATATACGTGCCTATCTTGCCCCATTACTGTTGCCCCTATACCAGGGGCAACTTTAATAAAAATAATTAAAATAATTACAACTTTACAAAAAGAGAGAAGTTGCCGATCTTGCCCCTATACCCGGGGCAACTTCGTCAATTTCTCTCTTCTTGTAAAGTTGTAATTATTTTTATTATTTTTATTTCCAAACTGATTTTAACCAGTTCTATAGTAAGGTAACATTCCAATAGACAATATGCAAAGCTTTTTTTTCAGTTTACTGCAGTATTTATTACACAAAATTTAAGTAAAGCTTAACATGCCGATCTTGTCCCGATCTCCCCTAAATAAACAATACAATTATACTCTAAGAAGACTGTTCTTTGCGGAATTCGATCATATTTCGTAAGAACACAATAGCGCTGTATTTCGTAAAGAATAAATAAATTAATTAAAAATGTTAAATTAAATCTCAATTTATTTATTCCGTAGTTAATTTATTATATTGCTTCAACAAAAATACCTCAACAGAAGTCCATTTTATCGAGTTCATTATGAGTTTGGCAAAGCCCTGATGGTGAGGAACGGCACCTGACATATCCGGAATGGAACCACTCACCCCGAAATTTCCTAGAATTTTTGAGTTGGGTGACCACGTGAACCTTAAATGATGGTTCGTAATGATCCATTCATGTCTCACGTGGTATAAAATGCAACAAACTTTTTGATTTGTTGATTTTAATAATCTTTAATTACAAAATGCAAAATTCATACTATAAATGAAGCGTGATCGGTTGTCTTAACTTCTATTAATGTTTAAGTGAAATTATTCTTTATCACCATACCATTATGATTTTTGTTTACATCACGTCTACAGGGTGCATCGGAAAGCATAACAATGTCTGAAACGCTTAGATATTAAAAACGATAGCTTTATTGAGAACACGTAAATTAGGTAGGAAGTAGTTAGTTTTTAGGCGATTTTCCTTCTCATGATCAATATTGATGGTGCATTCGTAAAAATTAGTTATACAGTGTTTCAAACACTGTCTACTACCACACACGCCCATTTACAAGCCTATACAAGCGGCTAAGAATCATGATCGACATTACAATAAAAAATAATGAAAACATGTTTGACAACACAATCATTGAAGTCTGTTCTATGACTTTTATACTTTGATTTTCTTCTACTTTCTCTGCCAATTTCTTCCACGATATGATCGTGCTCAATAGTTTAGCTCCATTTACAATTTTTTTTTATCATTAAACGCGACATGATTACTAATTCAATCACTTAAATTCTAATTCTATTATTAATTATTTATATTTCCTGTCAAAAAATTCAAACAAACGTACCTCTTCTACGAAATTCATCTGCTGAATAATGAGAATTATGAAATTTCCAAAAGCTGATTGAAACCAAAAGAAGGACTGAAGAATAGATTTCATACTCTGTGGTGCCTGGGGGCAAAATATGTCTATTATTAAGCTGTGTTAATTTTTATTAAAATTAGAAATTAAAAAACAAACTGCATAATTTACTTCACTATATGCAAATTCCTGTATGGTAATGAAAAATATCGTGTCTCCTGCTGCAATTATAATATATTGAGGAATTTGAAGCAAAATGGATAAAGAGTTGCATTTAGATTTATTCTCCTGTTTCCAATCCTATTGAACGTAAAGTTAGTATATACGTATATTATGTTATGAAACATTTATTAATAATAAAATGATTACTAATTTTCCATTTTGATCTGCATATGCTGTTAATTTGTAAATGTCTCCACTCCCAATAGCAATGCTAAAGACAAGAAAAAAAAATGTTATCATCATTCACTTACACAAATATTCAGTGTGCCATAAATCTGGAACTATAGGAGTTATGTTGATTTCATTTATTTTAGTTATTTTAATGTTAAGAACCTGCAGTCAGCGTAAAGATAAATTCACACTTCTCACTAATCACACCTGTTAAACACCTCAGAATTTATCGTTGACTGTAAATCCCCACTATCAGAATAATTTAAATTCGTTTCTCCTTGCTCAGCGCCATGTTTACCTGTAAAAATTTAACTTCCATTTACGTAACTTCCATTGTTCCAGACTTATGGGTCATCCAAAATGTAATTAGCAAATCAGCAGTTACAAACAGAATTGCAGAATAAAGCACATAATAATGTTTATCTGTACGAATTTCAATAAAGTTATGACAAACCGTTGACTATAGAATAAGAGAATTAATGGTATTACAGTTCTTGCCACTATTTAAGCGAAGGTTTGTAGAAAATTTTACACTTTTTAAAATTTTCTTAGATAGCATACAAATTGCTATATTAGTAGACAGATTTCGAAAGTTTTCGGAATGATTGTATTGTTACAGGAAACTTTTACAGAAAACGGCATTTTGTGAAAATAGGACACGTAATTTACTTTGTTATAGACCAAATACTTCATCAATTATGATTTCGAGATTTGTATTATTTTATTATGGTAATTATTACAAAACGCATATAAAGATTTAATAAATTTATTTAATAATTAGCGTCAAAAATTTACGTTTCGAAGATTACAATGACAAAACACTAGTTGATTTGTGTTTTGCGATGTTACACGTACTTTACCTTCTAATGTTCTATCGTGCTACAATACGATATTACCTAAACTATATTTCTGTAAATTCAAAATGTAGAACGAATTATCATATAGATTAAAATAAAATTTTAAAAAATGTGTTATTGCATGTTTTAAGAATACAGTTACCAATAATATATATATATAAAATATGTAATTTATTTAAAAACAACTTGAAATTGTTAAAACACAGCGTTTTAAAATTTTGAAACCTTCTCATTAATGTCCACAATCATCCTCCATTTATTTGAAAGTTTATCTCATTAAATCGCATATTCCATGTTTCACTAATTAAATTCCCATAATTCTTGCAACAACGGATTATGATTTTTCAACACTTGTGTAATAAATCAATTCTAGCGTAATTTCTTTTTTAAATCTGCAAAACAATTTTGCAATTTATATATTATTTAACAACTTATTTTTCAAAACTTAAAAGAAATCTAGCAACGAGTTGCGTAACTTTCTTCACTGTTATGAGATTTTCTTTAAAAATTTCAATATTTTCAATTATTATAAAATGGCAAAATGCTAACAAGTAAAATTTTCATTAAGTCCGACCCCACGCGAGATATGACACTTTATCCTGAGATGTTAAACAAAATAGATGCAACACACTCACACCCACCCACCCAAATACACATATCCACGAAACTTTTTTGATGTGTTTGACTTTTATGGGTCTCAAAACGTGAAGATTTCCAGAACCTCAGAGAATCAAATTTTTCCATGATTTCCCCTAAATTGTCTCCGGACTTGCGGAAAAAATCCCTAGCTTTCTTCTCAGCGGCCCTGACCACATGAAACTAAAATATATTAAATAATAATATTTAAACTTACTTTATTATGTCACTATCTGTGTTAGTTGCATTGCGGCGATTATCTACATTCGAGTCGTAATTAATTTTGGTTGAAAATGCTTGCAAAATCTCGTTTTCCTTTAAAATATTCCAAATAATTTAATTAAAAAGATTGGAAAAAAATTAATTTTAAATTTTATTATTTTCTAGGACAGACTCTAGCAAACACATAATCTAGTCAATTAAAATAACGAGTAAATTTTAACTTAAAATGCAAATATTATAATCTTGATAAAGCGATTCTTGTAGTGGCTTTATAATAATGAGAAGAATGAATCATTCAAAACAAAGCTTAGAAAATCGACTAAAAAATAGTTTAAATATTAAAATATATATTACAATTGCATCTATCAATCAGATAAAAACATATATAAAGTTAAATTTGCATAGTTAATAGCGTGAGATGCATAAGATAATTAGATATAATGCTGTAGTAACATGCAGATTTTGTGAGAATCTACGTTACTATTCTATTCTATTCTTGTGGCATCCTCTTCTTAGAGGGTCGCAGTTGACGAACCATTTTTCTCCATCTTTCCCTGTCATGAGCATTCCTCATATAAGTTTTCATCCAGTCCTTGATGCTATCTCTCCATCTCTTTCTGGATCATTCACTCTCGCTGTCTTTATTAATTGACCTGAAGATATCCTGGCCAATTGTTCAGAAAATGCAGAATTTCTTTGCTTAATGCTGGTCAATAATTATTTTCCTACATTTTTGTAGGGCCTCGTCTTTCCCTTATGGATCTAGCTAAACGCGCGATGAATATGGGAAAGGACCTTTTTAATGCTCACAGAGAAAAACGGAGCTAGATGACTAACAGAACTAAAACAATACAATATTACTTAAATTACATAATTCACTTATATATTATTTCACTTAAAGTATTGTTTCAATTAATGATACTAATAATATTATTTACCTTTATAGTTGAATTAGTTCTGTGTATGCTTAAAATAACGGTTGTTTCTAAGGGTTTGTTATTTGCAATATTATAATTTATTTCCTCGTTCGAGAGACTACACTTTGTAACTGCTAGATTTAATCCATGAACAGATTCATTTTCGGCAACTTTTGTTTTGATCTAAATAAATAAATTTTGTAAAAAATAATTTTAGAGTAGACTTTATATTGATTTAATATTATATAAATTACATTATAGAAATATATATATATATTAATACTTTTTTTCTATTACTCTAATATTTACTTCAAAACATTTAAAACGCCATTACGAACCCAAAGGAACAATGCAAAAATAAATGGCAATTATATTGCTGGCATTCAAATACAAGTCAATAGTAAACACGTGTTCATGAATTAAATTTTCTATGCCAATCTTCTATTTCCTTCTGTCCTTTTCTGCCTTTGCCGCCTCCTACCATCCATTTTTTAATTCCCTTACTTTTCTGCTTTTGCCTTTAGATAATCTTTTCTCCTCTGAGTACTTTCTCCACAGGAATAAATAAATAAACCAAGCAACGAGTTGCTTAACTTTCCCGGCAACATTTAAAACTGCGTGTGTGCCGCGATATTTTGTGATATTTTATTAAAAAACCTTTTTACTTTTTGATTATTATAAAATGAAAAAAGCTTAATTTCGAAGGTTGGGATGGTTTAAAAAAAGCATTGTAAATGCTAAAAAAAAGAGTAAAATCGTCATTAAGTTTGACCCTACTCGAGATATACACAACCTCCATTATCTCCTCACCTCTTCGACCTTTAACCACCATAATTCAATAGCATCAATCCCCTCAATACTCAAACCTCCCTGAAAAATTTTACAAGTTTTCAACAAAAAGCAAAAGAGATATTAAGCTTCAAACAGCATGAATAATTCACAAACACCCATTAACAACCAGAAATAATCTCCCGAACTATTTTTTCATTTCTCGACGTTTCAACATGTCCTGAGTCCAAAAATGTAAAAATTTTGGGAATCATTTTTTGAACGATCGCCATACTTTTCCTCTGTTATAAATAACAGCCTGGAAAGTAAAATTAATAACAACTGTCAATTGTGTTACGTAACAAATTAAATATGTTTTTCATATTTTAGTAATTGATAGATGAGTCAACAATGGTTTCCTAACGGAAACCATTAACGCCAATCACTTTAAATATTCCCGGTATCAGTATCAATTCGTTTTATTAAAAAATATTTTATATATAATCATTGATCAGCACATTTCAAAAATGGAAATTACCTGATAATCCTCCATTACTAATGAATTGATAGGAATGTCTATATTTACGTCACACGGCGTGTAATTTACAATAGTAAAGCGATATATGTCGTCACAGTTTGAGTGATGTTTCTGGAAAAAAATATAATTATAATTTATCTTTATATTTAAAAAATGACGTTTATACTCATTTTACAAGTAAAAATTTAATATTTAAAACAAAAATATGCATTTTTGGACTGCAATTTGACAAAAATTGTAGCCCTATGAATTCCCACTGTTTGTCTTTCCTTAATTTGAACGGTGTTATACAGATGAAAGCCAATACCGGGTATAGAAAGTGAATTGAAGGAGCAGGAGGTCCCGATTTAAGTATATAAGAAGTTTCTGTACAAACCGGAAGTCACGTTATTTCAATTCAAAAATATTTCCCTGAAAAGTGTTAGATAGATGATCGGCACGACTCTAATCTTAAAGGAAAAGTATGATGTACAGTAGCAAGACCCTACTAACTTGAGTTGGAGATCATATATTTTAACTTATAAAATAAAAATATAATTAGAAATTGCAGCAAGCATTATGACGATGTGCCGGGCTGTGATTTTTATATATAATTATTCGGGGCCTCCCGCTGGTATGCCTTCCACATCTGTTCTCAATTTTATCTACCTAACACCGTTCTTAAGATTAAGGAAGGACAGACAGATAGGCAGTGGGTATTTATAGGTCTGTGGGTATTTATAGGTCTACAGTTTTTTAAAATTGTATCTTTAAAACACAAAAGACGGCACAAAAATTACACCGTAAAAGAGTGGAAAAAGGTTATTTTTCGGATGAGAGTGCTATATGCATTGAGTGTTGTGATGATGCAGGAAAATTCGTTTGGAGATGTTTAGATGAGAAATTTAAGGAAAACTGCCTGAATACGAACACTAAGTTTCCAAAAAGTTTAATGATTTGGGGTTGCATGTCAGTTATTAGATTTGAAAATAAATATTTCCTCAATGAGGAAATTTTAGAACCGTTTCTGATTTTAATAATCGAAGTTCACTTTGGAGATGCTGATTGTTCTTTGCAGGATGATAATGTCATATGCCATCGAGCCGAACAAACTAAAGAATTTGTGGCGTAGTAAACACTAGTATTGTGTTTTATTCCAAAGACACATGGCAAATTTCCCATCAAATTCCTTTATTAGTTGAGTCGGTTAGTTGAGATGAATCGACTCAACTAATAAAGGAATTTGATGGGAAATTTGCCATGTGTCTTTGGAATAAAACACAATACTAGTGTTTACTACGCCACAAGTATAAAACAGGACACGGTTTCAAAAAGCAAATCAACAAACTAAAGAATGTTTAAAGTCTAAGGGTTTAAAAATATCTCAGATTTAAACTCTATTGAGAATTTATCGGCAAATTTAAAAAAGGTTGGTTGATGAAAGGGAACAAGTAATAAAGATAAACTTAAAGCCATTAAAAATTAGCTGGAATAAAATAACTAAAGAAACCTTGAATTAATTTTGACAGTGCCAAGATGGATAAAAGCTCTAGTAAGATCAAAAAGAGGGCCAACAAAATATTAACTCTCCAACTTATAATAATTAAAACTATAAAAAGATTTTTACTAAACTATCATAACAGATGCCACCAAATTTTTCCGGAAAAGTTAAAGAATTCATTGCCTGATTTATTGCCAAACAAAGATTTATTTTCTTGTAAAATGGGTTTAAACTGGACGATTTAATTTTCTTACATCATCACGTTCAAATACTTTACAGCACAATTAAACAATTAAAATCAATATAAGTTAATTATACCTCTAATGACAACTGTAGAAATGCGGCTAGAATACACGATAACGTTATTAATATACAACCAACAACGATTTTCTGCAACGATCTAAAATTAAAATTAAATTCGAAATTATTTAGTAAATTTACATTATATTTTTAATAAGTTAAGTACGAATAGAAAAAAGGAAAGATAATATAATTATATAAAAACGCATATACGAGAAAAATATATGTTCTCATAATATAATTTTACATGGAAATTTAATGGGTGTCTGTTTATGTGAGGGCACGATTTTGTTTACCCTGTTTGAAGCTTAATAACTGCTGTGCTTTTCGTTGAAAATGTCTCAAATTTTCAATGAAGGTTTGTGAATTAGGGGGATTGATGCTGTTAAATTTTGGTGGTGAAAGATCGAAGGGGTGGCGAGATAGAAAGGGTCGTGTGTTATATCTCGAGTAGGGTGGGACTTAACGACTATTTTAATCGTTATTAGCACTTACAATTTTTATAAAACTTAAATCTTTCCTTAAAATTAAGCTTTTTGCCATTTTGTAATATTTAAAAATAGAAAAATTAAAAGATAATAAAAAAATATCATAACAGTTTTTAATTTTTTAAATGTTGCCAGAAAATTTTAGCAACTCATTGCTGGATTTGTTTTTTCTAATATAGTAATATATTGTGCAATACTTTTTGTTCCATTTTCATATATTTTATTAGAGGTACATCGAAAAGTAATTTTTATATCATAAATCACTATGTATTTTGTAAGGAATATATCTGTTTTAAATAATTATTATTGTAATTAAAACAAGTACTGTATCAGAAACTATTATCTATTATTTATATAGCAACAAGAAAGAAGAAAATAAAAATTTTTTATATTAATTTAAATACCTTGTTAACAAGTTACATTTATTGAAAATGGGATATACGATGTACTCAAAAATAGGGATATATAAAATTCCTAGAACAGCAACTATGACTTGAAGTTGATCTGCTTCAATCTTAAATCCTAGCTAAGAGAGAAAAAAATTATATTTAAATTAACCAAATGCAATGTAATTGCCAGTGTTGAAATAGAATATAACACAATTAAAACAATGTTGATGAGTTATTTAATGTTACATTTGATAATGTGTATGAATTTAAGTGAACATAATCAAAGTACAAGGTGAAAAAGAAAGTCACTTAACACCCCTACTACAGAATTTAGAATGTACCCAAAGATTGTACATTGAGTACATCATGTAATTCCTTGTGAATTGATTGTACCTTGAGTACAATCAATTGATTGTACCTTGAGTACAATCAATTCCTTGTGAAATTCTAACTCTAAATAATGTGTCACATGATCCCCTTCTCGTTTTCAGTTTCGGAGTTGCATTCGATATGGTCGCCATCAAGATTGCAGTCGTGCGTGTAACGCACATCAATCTTTTGATTGGTGATTTGCTTTTTTGTTCTTATATTACAAGATGAATCTATGAGCACTAAGATCAATCTGTTTTCCCCTTGACATAATATGTGCTCCTGACATGAGCAAATTAACTTTGGATACATTTTATATTATGTAGCAGGAGTGTTAAGTGACTTTCTTTCTCATCCTGTATGATAATGTAGCAAAATGAATGTGTTTGAAATGATTATTTGAAGACATAATAAATGTGTCAAACAATTTAAATAAATAAAATTTTCTATATTATTTGTTGTTTTGAAATATTAATTTTTCCAAATGTAATTTTTGACAAGACTGTCTTGTTTATAAAATCGCACTGTCTGATGTGTTACCAGCTTAGAGGTATGAAGAAATACATGTCAAGGGTTGCAATTTGGCACAGAGTATTAGGTGCCCAAATCATGCGCGCATAAAAAAAACCAGACTTGAATACCAGATTGTAAAAGCATAGCGCTGAGTTTGTTCCTACTCAGCGCTATGCTTTAACTATATAAGAATACAAAGAATAAAATCGATGTAATTCCTACAGTTCCAGGTGTTAATCTCATAAATGGCGTGCCTTCTGATTAAATTAATTTTAAATCTTTGCATTTCAACACGTAATTTTAATGTGAAAAAGTGAATTTAAACACAAACGTAAATGTGAAAAATTTTGAGATGGTACAGTTATTTAATGAGAAATAACTATTTCAGTTATATTTTAATTTTTATATCTAAGAAAATAATGGCGTAATTTCTATAAAATTTTCAAAATTACTTACAACTCTATTGTCTAGCTTGGTCGCTTGCAATATAAAACTGGAAAACTTGAACAAATAAAGATAGATATAATGAGAATCTATGAAAACACAATTTACTCAAGTTGATAAAAATTCTCTTATAAAAAATTACTCTTAAATAGTGAACAGCAGAAATCATCGGTAGAAATAGAAATACCGATATAATTCGAAATAGTCTTTTTATATCGTAGATTAATTGCCTCTGAAATATAAATTGAATAAATAATTATATATTGAACATTTGAATGTAATTTGCAAGAAAAAAACAGCATACATCAAATTTATCATCCGCATAATCCAACCAATCCTTCTTGGTTACAACTTTCCTCAGTTTAATCTTTCTTATGATAGCGTGCTTTAAAAGGAAAACGGTTTAAACAGTATAAAAATTTTATATTATAATATCAAATAATATAAAATGTAAAAATCTTCACATTTAAAATTAAATTCGAAATTAGTAAGTCCAAATTTCCAGCCATATATTTAAATTTAGTAATTAAAAAAATAATCAAAAAATCCAGCGACGAGTAGCTTAACTTTCCCAGCAACACTTAAAGTTTTGGTAGCGCCATCTGTTACGAAATTTTATTTCAAAACACTTTTTATATTTCTTATAAAATTGCCAAAAGTTTAATTTTGAGAATAGGGATGAGTTTTATAAAGATTTTAAATGCTAATAACGAGTAAAATCGTGGTTAAATCCGACCCTACTCGAGATAAGACACATGGACCTATATCTCCCCATTCCTTGATCTTTATTTACCAAAATTTAACAGAATCAATACCGTAATAAACAAACCTCACAGCAAAATTTCAGAAATTTTCGACAAAAAGCACAAGAGTTAATAAGCTTCAAATAGGGCAAACAAAATCATGCTTTCATCACACTAACATTCACAGAGAGGAGTCGTGTGTCATATCTCGAGTAGGGTCGGACTTCATGACGAATTATCGCGTTACTACCAGTTACAATTTCTTAATAAACCCATCCTTACCCTCAAAATTAAGCTTTTTGCCATTTTATATTTTTTAAAAAGGTTTTTTAGTAAAATATAAAAGATGACACCACCAAAATTTAAAATGTACCCGGGAAAGTTAACCAATTTGTTGTTGGATTATTTTTCTATTAAAGTATTTGAATATACTCTCATTTATAATTAATTATCATTATTGCCAATATTATACAGTAAAACTGAAGAAAATAGTATGGAATATTGACGCCCACCAATAATCGAGAGGATAAAACCACTGAACACTGGCAGTTGATCGACAGTTCGCGCCAGGCCAACGGGCTAATCACGTGGAGTTTTACGGATTTCTTCACGTTAGCAATACCTAATTAGGGGCAGTTTTTTATAATCCCATAAAAGATCCCAGGGAGGCATCCCTCCTCGTCAGATCGCCCATGTGTCGCGTTGCTCTATAGAATAAAACCAAATCGTGAATTCTATCATCAGTGGTTGGTCCTCTTTTTCCTATTATATTCACTCCAAAATTAATAATTTTCTAAACGAATTTAAATTTAAAATTAACTATATCAAGTCAAATTTTCTTTGTAACGTGGTTTATTTGTAATCTGAACCGTAACAAGTTATTTAGTAAAGTAAAAAATATATACTTACTATTGTACATTTAAATCCTTCAAATAGTACGTTTTTAGAGGGAGGATTAATTTTGTAACTTGGATGTCCGAAAATAAAAATAACTAGAAAACAAAATAATACAGATTACTGAAATATTCTTTAGTGCGGATTAATTCAGTGAATTTTAACATAAAAGTATTTATTGTGACGTTGTCACAAATGCAGGTTGCAATTTTTAATATTTTTCATTTATTTAATTTAAAATACAGTAGACCCCCCCCATAAAACAGGTTCATATAGTTCGGATTCCTATATGACGGCGAAAAAATTGCGACCGTATTCGTATATGTACGCTAAAAGAGACTCGTATAATTCAGTAAAACGTCATCGCCGACTCGTGTCGCGACATGATTGGTCGAATCTACACCAATAGCAGATATTGCACAAACCGTTGAGTTTAAACGAGCAGCGGATCTACTAAAAACCATTTATTATTTAACGTCCATAAAAATTATATTTATATTAATGATGTCTCCAAAGTTCAGCAAAGTTTTCGCAAAAAAATAATTTATCAGGAAGCACATGAGCGCCATTCGATGCATCGCTCCGCGACGAAAACAACCTTAAGCAATGGCGTCGTCGAACGGTGCACACTCGGTAAGTAATCCTACAATTTTTTGTTTATAGAATAGTTTATATGGATTATTCCCAAAAAATTATACGTATTTTGGAAATGTTGAGTCGAATTAGTCTAGAATCGGTAATTTTATGGAAGAAAACCTTTCAAACAGCCGTAGTCCGTAAAGTGAATACGTGCCGGGCTGTGATTGGCTCATGTATTTAAGGACTCGTAGCACATAAATTTCATAAAGAACGGAACGAATCTACCTTGTATATGCTCTCCACCTGAAATTAGTAGTGGTTTGCCCTTGTACAGTATATCATACTTTTCTTATAACAGTAGAGTCGTGCAAGCTCAGGGAAAAATATTTCAATGAAAATAACCTGACTTCCGGTCTGCATCAAAGAACGTATATAGTTAAATTTTGATGGTTAGTAGTCAAATGGACGGGGAGATAGAGGAGTGTCATGTCTTATATTTGAGACAGGCTGGAATTTATGAAGATATTATTCGTTATTAACATTTACAGTTTACATTTTTACACTTGTACCATTCGTTAATAACTAAAGACATCAAAGTTGCTTATAAGAAAATCTCATAACAGATGGCGCCACACGCAATTTTTTTATGAATTGTATTAATAATATAAAAGTTATTTTTAAATAAATTCTTATAACTGCCGGAATAGTTATGCAAGTCGTTGCTAGATTTTTTATTTTTATACAGGTTACGTATAGAAGTATTTAATGTTTAGAATTAAATTGTTTAAATTTATTAGATATCATTTTTCCTATAGTCTTGTTTATTCGCTATAGTAACTTTGGCCAATTATTTGGGGTAACATTACCCTAATTTTATCTAAGTTTCTTAATTCCTGTATCATAACAAAAAATACTATTTTTCTAAAGACATTTTACTTTTTGAATTGTTATATCCGTTCATAATACAGGAAAGTATTGCAGTCGTCTCAGATTTGACCTGTCCTGCCTTTGCAAATCTTTTCAAATTTTCAAATTCTCTAAACCCAAAACAATGAAAAGGGGGAATTTACGTATATCTGCGCGTAAGTTTCGTTTAATATCTCAGAATGACATAAAGATTAAGAAATGTGGCATTGTAACATGCATATAAAGAGCATTGATGCTATTAAAATTTGTAATACGTAACTCGAGAGGTGAGAGGTGGAGAGATAGAGAGTGGTTAAGCGTCATGTCTTGAATGAAGTCAAAAAACGAAATTAATAAAAATTTTGTTCGGTTTTGGCATTTACAATATCTCACGAAACATCATCTCTCCCCTCAAAACCATGCCTTTTGACCGTTTTTAATAATTAATAATACAAAAGTAACTTTTAAAATAAAATACCATAACAGATGGTGCCACACACAATTTCACCTTTGTACTGATGTGTATTAGTTTTTCTTAAACGTATACATTTTTTGTTTAAAGCTTATCAAACTTTTATATGTGGATTTTACACTGAGTTTTGTATCGTAGGCAATACATAAAAATTTCGGTATTTTCAAACACATTTACTCTAATACTTAATCAATAGTAAAATGTATTATAAGTAACACTACTGTAATATATTTAGAGTTATTATTGACTTACCTAATGTCAATATTAATATAATCGAATTAAATCCAAAGGCTAAAGGATAACAAGTCGATTCTCCAAAACAATGAACTTTGGCTGATTGAAAAATATGAAAAAAATGATAATAATAATAAACTTCATTTCATTATTTAATTTTTTACAGAGAAATATATTCACTGTATGGAAGTGAAGTATATCAATTAATAAAACACAACACTGTACAATCAAGCAAGAGATAGAGTTTTAATTTAAATGAATATAGATTTTTAATGGTCAAAATTCAGTTTGTAGTGATGAAAATAACAATAAATTTATAGCTTATTAGAATGACAATTTTCGCATCAAGCGTTTTAATTGTCATGGTTTGTTTTCTGCCATCATTATTTATATTGGGTAATGTACCGTACATGTACTGTACATAAAATAAGTAGCAGAAAACAAAAGAAATAATAGTACGTATGCCTGTAGTGGTTTCGTGAAAAATCGTGATGTTAGATGAATATGTCTGCCTGCAGAAAGAATTTCTCACGTTTTCTAAATACGTTTTCCGTGATTTTAGATATAAGAAAAACGTATTTAATGACCCTGCAATTAAAAACTGACATAAAACCTGCTTCATAACCCGCACTTCTAAATTCAAACTTAAGTTGGATAAAACCCTGATATTTGGTTGGGGGTTGTCACCCGATCGATGGCTGGCTGAATAAGGTTGTTTGTGTTTTCTTCACGTGTCTCACGCCTAAATAGTAGCCAATTTCAACAAGCACAACAATTTAAGTAGGAGTCAAACAGTACCGTGACATAAAGGCGATTATCAAAGGCTATTATCTTGGGAGTTCTCCCAGAAGGTATCTTTGATAATCGCCTTATATTATAATATAAAATAAATAATAAACATGTGATTAGTATATTTTTATATATTTTTAAATATATAAAAATTTATATATTTATAAAT
>NW_019384890.1:395927-426512 GCF_000671375.1 Centruroides sculpturatus
TTTATAAAATATATATATTACATTTATATATTTTATTTTAATGATTCATTTATATATTTTTAAATGAATCATTGGTATACTATACCAATGATTCATTTAAAAATATATAAATTTAATAATTTAATGAATGTTTTTACCTCTTAATATAGGAATTATAAAGGATGACATTAGCGTTCCCGTTTTATAGATCATAACATGAAAGGAGAAGTACCTTTGTAATTCAGTTTTCTGAAAATTAAATATATTTTAATATTTATAAAATAATAATAACAATCAATCGATAGTTATATATAGGCCTATATTTGATATTTTAAACGATAGTCGCCAAACGTATTTTAAGATACGAAAAATTTGATTTTCTGAAACCTTGATTTGAAATACAGTATAGAATGAAGTCACATCAATATCATGCATAATGTTGATATGTTTCTATATCAGGTAGACAGTAATTACTTAGAAAATAAGAATAACGGGAAATGGTGCATTTCGTATCAGCATATGTATTAATAACATTTCAAATGAAAGAAAATACTGCACTGTATTAAGTAACAATTGCTTACACAAAAAGAAAATTCTTACATGCTACTTATTTCAGTAAGAAATATTGTCGGGCTGCAATTTAAAAAACTGTAGATTTATAAATTTCCGCTGTCGTCCGACTGGCTGTCTGTTCTTTCTTAATCTTGAGAAAGGAGTCAGATAGGTTAAGTCGAGACCAGATATGGAAAGCATCGGGGCAGTGTATCCTTATTAACTGTGAACAAACCTCTGGTTTGCACCGTAAGTCACGTTATCTCAATTTAAAGTTTCCCATGAACGCAGTAATCATGATTTTATTGCTAACAGAAAAAAATATGATTTACAGAGTCAAGACACTACTAAAATAATTGAGAACATTGTGACGAAAAATTGCAGCCTATCATTGTGACAGTGCCACAATAAATAATTGTTCGTTCTTATACTACGTTCGCACACAATCCACGACTCACTTCGATCTCGATTTGCCTACAATCTGGATTCTAACTGTCACCAGACGAACGTCGAGCTGTTCGCACAGGCATTCCACTTGAGAAGAACACGGCTATTACACGCGATGATAAAACTGACATAACTACGCGATAAGTCACGAACAACAACAAACAGAATGGAAGTTTTGATTAGAAGTAAATATTTTTTCTTGCCATATATCTAATAATAGACAGATGTCTTTTTTATATTTCTGTCGATAGCCCGACACGTGTTCCGCAGCCATCTTGTATTTTCTCGCGCACGTGGGATTGTGGGATATCTCTTATGACCGGATCTAGTTACAAGAATTCTCTTGAATGAATCGCGATTAAATTTCGTTTCAGTCGAGATGGAAACGGTCGAGAGAGGTTTCATCACGGCATAGTCGCCGACCTCGGTCACTATCTAGATCGAAATGCTCGGTGCGAACGGGATATTACATAAGTAATGCCTAAGGCATTGCCTTTCTAACTGTTCAATCATTATTTGTGGTTTTACAAAATGCAGAATTCTGCTACAACCTAAAGAATGAAGTTATTTTACAGGTCAATTCAATTAATACGTTTTGAAAACACTCTTTAATAATGATTTTCTATCACTTATCAATCGCGTATGACAATTTCCTCTTTTAATATACTAGCTTAAGCATAAAATCCATTAGGGAGAATGCGTGTGGAGATGAGTAGGGTGATACGCGAAATCATTAATAATCAGATCTAATATTTTACAGACCTTAGTTCAAGACTAGACGCTATCTTCAAAATCAGAATGGGTCGAGCGTGAATCGGGTTGTTGTATTTAGTAGCATATATTGATAGCAATGTTATGGTTTGCTAAGATATTAAAAATATACAACATGATAGATTCATTTATTAATCTGGACTCTATGATAAAACATATCCTTAACTTTGACGAACCAAACGATATGTACTATGGAATAATAGAGTAAGCATCTGACATTGCCCAGACAACTGTGACGAGGCAGCCACAACTTGATAATTTCTAATTGCCACCAAACTTTATTATGTAAAGTACAGTACAGTAAATATGTATTTATACGTGTATGTAAGTATACTTAATGATATTATAGGTAATCTTGGTGCACGGTTACATGTAATCTAAACATACGAACCCTATAGAAATTTCAAAGCCGTTAGTTCCATTCAAGTTTATATGAGTTTTCGTTTTTATGGTGTATTCTAAACTGCATATTTATTTAAATCCTACTGTTGTTACACTCTTGCTAAAAAAACAATTTGCCAAAATTCATGAAAATTTAAAACGAATAATATTAGTTTCATATCAGATTTTATACTATAAATATAATTGTCTTGTGAAACACATATTGGTTATAATTCCACGCACGTAAGATGTAATAAAATATCTGTTGATACTGATCTAATAATACGAACCACTGTTTTTGCAAACATTATATTTACTTAATATAATTTACAATTAACAATTTTACCTGATTGGGTTTAAATTGATCTCCTCCGAAAGATGATAGACAGGGTTTTGTTCCTCCTATTCCAATGACTATCACAACTAAACTAACCATGGTTATAGATCTAAAAAATACTAAGCGTCTTTAATGTTTCTCAATTAAATTTACACTTTACAATTTAATATTAATTCAAAATGCTCAAATTATATTTTGTTTTATATATAAACTGAAGGTTATAATGAAACAATTGATTTTTCTGAATAAATTATTTCACGTTTTAATTATAAAAATAACTCTCTTTGAAAACTTGCCTCATTGGAAGAAAATTTGGCACAGAAGACAAGGAAATGATTACGCATCCAATTACAGTTAAAATGCTTGAATATAGTAATGTTCTAAAAACAAATATATTATCATATCTTATACGCCCAACAAAAATTAAAATATTTTAGAAATAGAATTTTAAATAAATAACTTAAATTCTATTTATTATTTTTACCTGAATTTTCCTAAAACACTGTCAGCCACTATTGCACCAACTAAGCAGAAAAAATAGATAGTCATAGTGAATCCATGATATATATTAGTTCCTGTGTTATCGCTGTATAAAAGTTCTTCAGTGAAATATAAAATAAAAGTATCTGAAAAGAATAATTATTACTAATTACTTTTTACATTAATTTTATATTTTTGCTTCTTTCTAAATGTTATTGTGCTTTGCCTGTTCTATAATGTTTGAAGAAACTACAGTGACTAATAACAGGAAAATAATATGCAAAATGTTATAGCGGGTGCACAGGAATGAAAATTTCGTATGGTTCAACAATAATTTTATGTTTACACGCCCACAAGTGGCCGAGTGGATAAAACCATCTGAACTCTTGCTGGTCGTGGATTAGCACCACACCAATAGGCTAGTCGAGTGATATTTTTCGGATTTTCACGTATCTTACATCTAAACTAATTTGTCGTAAAAGGTCCTGCTTGTAAGCATTTCCCTCTTGACAGATCGCCCAAGTATTGTGTTGTTATCCTTTCAATTGAATTTAATCCGTTTATTTAGAATATTCAGTTCGTAAATGAATCATGGTTTTGTAAATAAGTTGTAATTTTTTCGTGAAAATTGATATATTTCATAGATGTAGTTATTTATACATTGCCAATTGAAAATACAGTGGATTTCAATTATTCTAACTTGATAGAACTAATAATCGAAATTCCGTATGATCCAGAAATTTGTTTTTTTGTGTTTTATGATAATCAAACTCTGTGCATTTGCAGTTTCACGGACTATATTACTAAATTACTATACTTAATAGTAAATTAATTTACTGAAAATTTAACATAATGTTATGTATATATATGACCTAGCTTCGCGGCACCACTATCGATAGATTACATAATAATTTTTACTTACACGTGTTATAAAGCCCTGGCTGTTTAAGTATTGCCTGTGATCTTTAATGACTTGCATAAGTATATTTATTCTCTATGGCTCACATACTGTTAATTACAATAACAATATGAGGACAAGTTTGTTTTATCCTCTTTTACTTTTATCCTCGTTTACTTTTAATAGCACTTTACAAAAATTATGCAAAAATCTACAAAATCTTAAAGAAAATTTGACAAAATTAATATTAATAAATTAAATATTTATTTATTAAGTATTTTACAAACAGTTTAATTCCTATATACGAGCGTATGAACAACCTCTCAAAATCTCTTAAAGACAATTGAAGATTTTGAACATGAATGTATTTAAATCCATTATAGAATCTTAATAAAAATAAAATTATTACTAAATTGGTTTTATTTCAAAAATTAATGAATATTGTGATATAATTTAATTCGTTTGTCTGTGGAATGCAGTAAATGCATATACTATATTTTTAAACCAATAAAATTATTGAATACTTATCGTTAACTCACTAAAAATTATTAAATGAATTTCACGTCGTATATATTACACTTCTATTATACAAAATTTAAATAATTTGTGTAATAAAAGAGCAACTTACTTTGTAAACTAGAAAAGAACAACGATTCTCCAAATAATAGTATCAGAATAAAGAAAATGGCTTTCGGATAAGAAATTTTTTCCTGAAAAAAAAATATATTTCGTTAAATTTCATGTTAATTCCATTTTGGTGTAAAAATAAAATAATGCTACAGTCATACAGAGTCTATAAAACGTAACTACTGTTATGATTATCTGTCAGTAAATATGTAACTATATTTTATACAATTATATGATATAAAAAATAAAAATAATAATCTAAAATAAAGAAAGTAAGTTATTATTTTCTTATAAGTATAACAGTTTTATTTTTTATCTTAATAAATAAAATGGATACTGTATACAGATCAAATAAAACACGTATGACAGATTATTTTCCTGAAGAATTTGTATTTACTTACCCTTTCTAAAACTGTTTTTTTGTTTTGAAGTAACGGATTTTCTGTAAAATGTATATATATTATTTGAGAATTAATTAAAATTATATAGATTATATCAAATACACTAACATACTTTCATCCATGTCGAGTTGTGTATACGACGAGTTTATCGTTCAAAACTGATAAAACTTTTTTCGTAATTTGTTTTCTATTTTACAGCGAATGTTATCTACAAGATAAAGATAAACAAGTTAATATAGTTAAAAATATTATCTTTTATTTCTGGTTTAATATAACTTAGAATGACACTATGTCCCATATATAGTGTCCCACTGGTACGGAACCATAGAAGTTATGTTGATATTTGTTTATTGTTTCACATGGTGCTGAGTACGGAGGGAGAAATTCGTTTTGGTGGTGTTGACTAGTAGTCAGTGTGAAATTGCAGGCAACTTTACTCTAAATAAAAGTCCCCACAATCAAAATAACGAATTTCATCTTCCTTACTGGACGCCATGTAAAAGACCTGTAATAGACTAAACAAAGATCAACATAACTCTTGTAATTCCAGATTTATAAAAGTTTTTATTACAATATAGACATAAAGAACTCATACTCATTTAACCGTCATTCTGCCTGTTTCCATATATGCATTTAATCTCTAGTTATTTTCATAAGAAAATTAATCAGGTTAGATCATTGCTTTTATTACAGAATCACATTCATTTTTATTTCTATATATATAAAAAAATCATTTAATTTAATATCTAATCCTTATCTCGAGGTGATATTTCCATTCATTTTATCTAGCCTACTGACATAATTAATAATGATACAACATACAAAAGAATTTCGCACAGCTTTTAAAAGCTGTTCGTTCCGGTACAGAGCAAATTCTTGTATATTCAAATGTATGGCTAAGTTGCATTTCACCTTTTACGAAAAAAAAAGTAAAAAAAAAAGTTTACTTCTTTAATAGAGAGAAGTTTGCATGTTGCACGAAGTTGATAGTGGCCATAAAATGAAAGATACTGCCTCACCAAAAAGTTTATCCACCATTTTGAAGAAACGAGAATTTCTAGCGCTCTCTACTGAATCGGTCTCTGGACGAAAACGCACAAAACTATTTAAATACAAAAATATCCTTTCAAAACGATGCAAGATTTCATTTTTTATTATTTTTTTAGTTTACTGTATAAGTTGGCGACCCCAACTTATACAGTAAACTAGAAAAATATATTCACTATAATACAATTTTTATTTTTAATGGTGTGTTGAAATTTAAATAATTTCATATATTTTTTTAAAAATTAAAATAAGTGTAATCTAGATACGCTATTCTGTCACAGTTAGTTGAAACATGTATTGAGAGTTTGAGAGTAATGGTGAAATGCCTCTATTGTTTGAGGCGATTCATTCGAAAATGAACCGAGAATTTCTGAGAAGGTAAGCAATAAAACGTCCAGATGACCACCGAACGAATTTACTCAAACAACATATGTACTGTACATACATAGCTATAGTCTATTTATTTTCAACAGTCAGCGCTCTAAAACAATATTCAACGAGTGACTGTTTATGTGTTCTTTGTAATTGGTCGCTCACTTTACCAGATGCACTGATGCATACTAATCAACAGGGCAGTATTGGTTTGTTGTTTGGGAGGTTCAGTTGGCATGTGCAAAGGGTATGTAGCAACTAGAAATACTAACTTTAAATTTTCAGAAATGTATAAATTATTTTATGAGGCTATGGGAACAATAATGCCAGAAATATGGAAAAAATGCGTTGAACATGTTAAAGACAAGGTTGAAATTAATATGTGGCGGTTAGACAATATGATAGAATTAAATAATGAATCATTTTTAATTTAAACGATGAAAGTGACGGCGATTTCTCGAATTGATTTTATTTACTTTTAATTATTTTTTAATAAGTTGTTTTATATTTAGTATTTAAAATATGTTTTATGTATAATCCTTGCCTTTATTATTAGTCTTTCAGAATATTTTCAGTCTTATTGAATACTTCGTAAAGGAAGCATCGTGACGTTGTGGATTATTTGTGACTAAACAGACAGTGGTGATTATTATTTTCACATTTAATTTAGTTTTTTATATTATTACTTACATGGCGTAAAAGTATTCAGAAATTTCGTTTATTCTTTTCCCAGCAATGGAAAAAAAACGTAAATATTCAGAAGAATATCTGAAATTCGGCATTACTAACTAGACTAGCAATGTAATAGAGATGCCACAATGCGTACTGTGCAAAGTTGTTCTCAATCATGAGTCTATGAAACCTTCAAAACTCAAACGTCACTTAGAGACGAAGCATTCAGAACGCACTAAAAGATTTGGAGTTCTTTCGTCTGCATGAAACTAATTGCAAACGTCAGTGACTTGATCGAACAGGAAGTTTTCAGCAAGAGAGCACAGCATTAGTGCAAGCATTATATGAAGTCGCATTGGAAATTGCCAAACAAAAAAAAACCTCACACAATT
This sequence comes from Centruroides sculpturatus, assembly GCF_000671375.1. Lineage (NCBI taxonomy): Eukaryota > Metazoa > Arthropoda > Arachnida > Scorpiones > Buthidae > Centruroides > Centruroides sculpturatus. The sequence continues at coordinate 403,284 of NW_019384890.1, forward strand.
GGAGAAAAGTTTATCAAACCCTGCATGTTGAGATGGTGAAATTAATTCTTAGGGATTCCAATGAAGTAAAGATGCAACGAATATCTCTGTCTAGTAATACTATTCAGCGGCGTATATCAGACATGTCCGTAGACGTTAAAGAGCAGATATTGAATGAAATAAAGGTTTCACCATTGTTTTCTTTTCAAGTTAATGAATCAACAGACGTAAGCTCGTGTTCTCAGTTGCTTGTCTTCGTGAAATATATTCATTCAGATGATATTAAAGAAGAGTTCCTATTTTGTAGTGGACTTGAAACTACTACAAAAAGTGAAGATATGGAGAAGATAAATACGTTTTTTGAGACTGGAGGATTAAAGAGGAAAAACGTCTGTGGGGTTTCTACGGATGGTGCACCATCTATCCTTGAATCAAAATCGGGCTTTCAGAAAAAGTAAAAGAACTAGCTCCCCAAGTAAAGGAAATCTACTGCATGATTCGCAGGTATGCCCTTGCCAGTAAGACTCTTCCAACTCCTCTGCAAGAAGTACTTGATTTGCTGATAAAAATTGCAAATTACATCAAATCTGGAGCTCTTAACACCAATCTGTTCAAAGAACTGTGCAAAGACATGAATTCTGATCACGAGGTTTTTCTTTTCTACACTGCAGTACACTGGTTGTAGAAAGGAAATGTTGTGAATTGCGTCTTTGAATTGAAAGATGAAATCAAATTGTTCCTGGAAGTGCAAGGAAAACATGACCTTTTGGTATACTTTAAGGACAAAGCTTGGTTGAAAAGAGTAGCATATCTAGAAGATATATTAGAACAGCAAAGTAGGCTAAACCTGAAACTTCAGGAAAAGTAAACGAATATTATCGCATTTCACGATAATCTCGGGGCATTTTTATCCAAGCTGCAAAACTGGCGAAGAAAAATAAATCTTGGAAACATTGCCATGTTTTAGAAACTCTGCAGTGTGGTTGATGAATCTGAAGGTGAAATAAATGAAAATTTGAAAAAGGAGATTACTGGGCATCTCGAATCCCTTGAAAACGAACTCCAGCGTTACTTCCCTGAGCTGAAAGAAGAAGAAACTACATTGATACAAAATCCATTCTCTACTTTCCTTGATGTAGCCAGCATTCCCGATGAATTACAAGATGAATTCTTGGATTTGCGATATGATTCCTCAGCACATATCTTATTTAATGAAAAATTGCTCACAAAATTCTGTTGTGGTATGTATCATTCATACCCAAATATGAGGATGCTTGCCTTTCGAGTTTTAGTTCCATTTGTGTCTACATATCTCTGCGAGAGTAAATTTCAACTCTTCTTCGTTTAAAAACAAAAGAAATAAATAAATTAAATGTTGAGAATGACATGAGGTTGGCGTTAACAAAAACTCACCCGCGAATTTTGAGGCTGGTTAATTAATGACATGAAATTTAAACCATCGCATTAAATTAATTATTAAACATAATTTAAATTAAAATTATACTAAAAAGCTAATTTCGTTGTTTTTTTATTTACCTTATTAAAAATGCTTTTTTCAATTGTATCGGGGTCGCGGGTAACTTGGCTTTTATAAAAAGGGGTCGCCACCCGAAAAAGGTTGGGAATGTTGCTGTAGGCACTAAAATATTATCATAGCCACCATGAGGCATATGACATGTGGTTAATGCCACATGTCACATACCTTATGGTGCCCCGTCATATGTCACAGGCATACACCGACACAATATCACTACACCAATTATTCTCGCAAACGTATTTGCGGCAGAGTATATAAAATCCATTGTAAGATAACGTTGGTTCTTATAAATTTGTATACATATGTGAGAAATCGGGTTCGATATATTTGAGTTATCGAACGATTATCGACTACAGGTTAGTGAAACCTGCTCACACTGTCACTGGATGGCTATTGGAGGACTAATTATTGAGTGGGTAGGATAGGGTGACCGATATTTAACTAATATGAGCATTCACTTCCATTTTAACAAACAAAAGTATATTTAATAAACAAATAAAATTCAAAATACAAATGGATATACAGGGTGTGGCATAAAGCGTGGATAATTATTCCGTTACCTGCGGATAGGGGACATCATGACTGTTCAGAAAATTAAACATTGTTTAGTAAAAGTGTCATAGTTTTCGAGTTATTGGACATTTTCTAGTTTTTTTTTTGGAAAATGGACTCCCTCGTAAACATTTTTCAATGTCATAGTCACAAATCAAGGATTTTTCCCAGTCTGTTTTTGAATACTAATCTTGGATACATGTTCTATCAAACGTAAACTGTCATTTTACTGGTAGTGTCATAGACTTGGTTTCTTTTAGAACAAAAATAATTCAAAATTTTTGTTTCGTTTCTTTCGGTGTAAAAAAGGTATTGTAACCTGAGTGACAAATTAACTAATAATTTGCCTAACTAATAATTACAGTACTCTTTTACACCTAAAAACCGAAAAAACACGAAACAAAAATTTTGAATTATTTTTTGTTCTAAAAAACACCAAGTTTATGACACTAATGTAATGTAATAGCAGTTTACGTTTGATAGAACATTATCCAAGATTAGTATTCAAAAACAGACTGGAAAAAATCCTTGATTTATGACCATGACATTGAAAAATGTGAATGAGAAAGTCCATTTTCCAAAAAAAAAAAAAAAATGTCCAATAACTCGAAAACTATGACACTTTTACTAAACAATGCTTAATTGTCTGAACAGTCATGACGTCCCCTATCCGCAGTTAACGGATTATTTACCTTTATGCCACACCCTGTATAAAGTAACCAAAAGGGCATTGACTTATCTGACTATAATGTTATTGCTATATATTGAGAGTTTGCAATAAATATATTAGTATAATATCTCAGTTATACGTATGTCTTTGGGAGGCGGAAGTTGGGAACCAGAGGAGATCGGGTAAAAAATTAAGATATGACGACTAATTTAAACTTATGCACCTAGAGTTTGGCATGTAAACTCTTTTTATACAAATATTCTCTTCCAATGAGAATTAAGTATTTTGACCATCTGACGGGATGTCAAGATGAGTCTTATTTAGTCAGATATTTAGTCAGGAGGGATAATGATCTCTCTCCGGAAAGGAAACGTTTGTTCCTTGTTCTCCTCGACTTTTTTATAAAATAAAAGTTTCGAATTTAATATCGAAATATTATATTGATTTAAAATCTTTTAAAAATACCAATTCAATATTCAGATTCTTACACGTGGCATTCACAGCACGCACATGAAATTCATCTATACTCATTGATAATTATAGATAAATTCCTTGTTCAAGATCAAAATATTTTAAAATTAATCTTAAATATGTGAAAAGTAATGCTGCGTCATATAGGACGCCTTTTCGTTAGACGGCGCAATCGCTTTTTATAATGTATTGTCATCCATGATGTTACGTGTACTTTTAAATAGCTGGCTTGTTTACAGAATTTATCAATATTAATAATTCTGGACAATATTTTGAAAATATTTATGCAAATCCACCTGAACAATAGACTTATTATTATAGGGAAGGTTTAGGATAAAAACGTGAATAAATCCCAGAGAAGTCCAGTGACCATCCCCTTGGTGAGGCGCGAACTAGCGTTCAGTGGTTTTATCCACTCGTCCACTGGTTAGTCCCGAAAATATTGATGGTGTGATAAAAATAATCTATTATTATATTAGCCAAAAATTGCAATTAATGAAATTTGTAGAATCAGATATATCAATAAAATCAGTGAAAATATACAGCCATATATGATCCATGAATAATTGGTAACGTCAATCGTCAACTCAACAAAACATATTGTGAATAAAACAAATGGCATGGGATTGCAGAATTTTAAATGTTGGTGTATTGATGATGTTATGAAAGTTGAAGTTAAGTGATCTTCCCTAAAACATTTCATACTGAAATTATAAGATTATCATAAAACAGTTGGAACATAACGGGATTATTTATAATAACAAAATGTACACTTGAATACTTTAAACTAATTTTTAGGTTTACAATTGTTTATATAATACATAGTTTTCACATCTTTATTTTACAAAGAGCACAGCTGCATAACAAATTCTTTTAAATATAATTATATTTCTAACAATATAAATGCAATTAGCAATACAAGTGCAATGCTGATATCCAATATAACATTTCTGCTATAAACGAAAATAGAAATCTCGAGTTGTGATGATATTTGAAAACATCATTCTTACGTAGCGGAATGAAGTGATGTATGACTTCATCCAAGTGTTTTTAAAACATTTAGATGAAGTCATCTATATATTTAATAAAAATTCAATAAAAGTTAACGGTGTAAAAAATATTTAACCAAATCAAAATATATAAAAACAAATTTGTTTATCTCAAGAAAAAGAAAACAGGCACATAGTGAAATTCAAAATATGACAATACTTTATTTATTTAAATATTTAAAGTATTAATAAGGAAAGTCTCTAATTTAAAAGAAATGGAATGTATATATACAGGTTGCAATCACACATATATGAAGAATATTTATGCTTTTCTTGATTCGCCTCTGTTCTATCGTTTACTTGACTAATGTATACTAAGCTTAAGGATTATACAAAGGCTGTATTTTGAGAATAGTCTAGTCGCAACCTACTGTATTGCCTGTAGCCAAACTTTGCTACAATTGTCATGACAAGTGATCGTGTTGTGTTTGGATTAAAAGCTCCAGTTTACAAAAAAAAAAAGAATCCTATACGTTCATTTAAGAAAGGCTCAACAAGTCGGAGGAAAAACAATAGAAGAAACAAGTCCATACGACTTGTATCTCTTATTGTTTCTCCTCAACAAGTCCATAGGAGAAAACGACCCGGTTTTAAGGGGAAAATGTTATTACAGCAGTGCTTCGTAGTTCGAATTTAATTCATTCCAGGAGGCCGTTCGAACTCTGAGTCGTTCAAAGTACAAGGTCCCACTGTACAATGAAATTTGTGACATATGCGATAAAACATTTTCCTGTTTGTATAGTTTGACACCACACAGAAAAACACAGCATACAGAAATAAATGTTCATATAAAAGATATCCTTTTAAAAAACGTAGCAATGTTACAAGTGGAAAATCAAGAACTCCTAAGAAACATAAAAAAGTACTCAATATCTATAGTTTTTTTAATACCGTTTCTTCTTTCATTATATATCCATTTACGAACATTTTCAAATTCGTTTTATAAAAGACATAATTTCACTCATATTTGACAAAGTAAATATCTAACAATAGATGTCACCATAGAGTAGTTCGATAGATTTCATAAATTATTTTTAAAACATTTAACATTCTAGTATTTGTTAAAAATGACACTACTTGAAGTTCTCCAATATCAAATGATTACTACACTGTTTATTACAGCTTGAAAAATTGCAGAACGTTTATTAAACCTGTACAATGTTGTGCATTTAAAAGCGATGAGTAATAATAATTCACATACTGTAAGACAATTTTCAATATCATACGATGGATGAGGAAAATCGCAGTAATCCATACGATTCAGCTGGTGTGTTTTCTCGAATTTTTTTCTGGTACGTAATCTATTCTTAATTAATCTATTCTTAATTCGATTATTTTAAATTTATAATTTAAACAAATTCCCGAGTTTTCTAACATAAATTAAGGTATATGTCAATATGTTTTTGTTCAGATTTAAAAGTTAAAAACATGTTTACGTGATTTCAAATAACAGTTTATATAATGCAGTGGCTCCCAATTAGTTTTTCCTGCGTACCACTTCAAGAAAGAGCTCAAACTCTCGTACCCCTTATAGCAGAAATTCATATTAATCCATACTAATATTATAAATTCGAAGGTAATTCTGTATTTCTGTCTGTTACCTTTTCACGTCTAAACCGCCGAACAGGTTTTAATAAAATTTGGCACAGAGATAGCTTACACGTTGGAGATGGACATAGGCTACATTTTACTGCCAGAAAATATCTTACTTCCACGAGAAAATTCGATATAATGCGGGTGAAGCCGTGGGTAGACAGCTAGTGATAAATAGAATAAGTTTTTTTACATTTATTACCTTTAAAATACAATTCTAATAATAGTGAAAATAACATAAGATTATTTAATTTGAACGTGACAAATGTGCACGATTTTCTTTGCACAACTTTGTAAAATCTGGTTGCTTTTTGATCAGCTTCGGTCTCGAGTCATCTTCGATTCGAAGTCGGTGACGATGCTAAGTTTTCGTGTTTGTCATGGCCGAAAATCCACTCACGCAGAGGAATGTTATGCAAAATGGTAATAAATATTTCATTGCCCCTTCGCTGACATGATAATAATGATAATTGTAAAATTAACACAAATTGTGTTAATTGTATAATTTTTGTTTCTTGCGTAAGAATTTCATTTAGATTTTGTCACAAAAGCATTTTTTGATGAAATTTCGGAAATATTTAGTTATAAATAAACGAATTTGTGCATTCGACATCGTGTTGTAAATTGCAGAATTTTTGATGGTCCACCCATTATTTTTTTTTATTCTATCATCTCGTGCATTTAAATTTTAAATCGACCAATTTTAGATTGCCGCGCGTACCCCAAGGGGTACGCGTACCACTAATTGGGAACCATTGATATAATGCATTCGAATAGTGATTTACGAAAGTATAAATCAAAGATAATAAGGTCTATTTTCGACATTTTCGGTTATCGAATACAGTATTAGTGGAGCCTGGTAGTTCGACAGTTTTTAATTATACTAAATTTTTGCGTGTAAAATCTCGTAATTATAATTATAATAATAATTATTCTTATTATATATTCATTATAATTAGATATAAAACTAATTCATATAATACGGATTCGTATATAACGGCGAAAAAATTGCGATTGTATTCGTATAAACACGCTAAAAGAGACTCGTACGATACGGTAAAACGCCACTGCCGACTCGTGTCGCGACAGGATTGGTCGAATCTAGACCAATAGCGGATATTGCACAAATTGTTGAGTTTAAACGAGCAGCGGACCTACTAAAAACAATTTATTATTTATCGGCCATAAAAATTATATTTATATTAATGATGTCTCCAAAGTTCAGCAAAGTTTTCGCAAAAAATAATTTATCAGGAAGCACGTGAGCGCCATTCGATGCACCGCTCCGCGACGAAAACAAGCTTAAGCAATGGCGTCGTCGAACGGTGCAGACTCGGTAAGTAATCCTACAATTTTTTGTTTATAGCATAGTTTATATGGATTATTCCCAAAAAGTTATACGTATTTTGGAAATGTTGAGTCGAATTAGTCTAGAATCGATTAATTTTATGGAAGAAAACCTTTCAAACAGCCGTAACATACACGCCGGGTTGTGATTGGCTCATGTATTTAAGGACTCGTAAAACATGAATTTCATAAAACACGGAACGTATCTACCGTGTTATAGAGGGGGTTCTACTGTGTTATAAAAAAAGAAAAGATACAAATATGTTTTGATGGTAGAGATGAGGTTTTGTTTAAAATGTAAATTACGAGTAAAATTCATATTATGTCTGACCACACTCAAGATGTGACACGTGTCCTCCTACATTTACTGTTTAAAACTTTACTGAGAACATTTTCAACATTTATCAATAGTTTAAAGATAAACAATGTGCGTATGAGATTACCCTGCCAAGTTTGAAAACTTTCGATCCATCCACTATTGCGGCATAATGCAAAATAAACTGAACACAAAATTTTGCAAGGTTTTTTTACACTTTTGGCTGCTTGAGCTCAAAATGACGAGAAATGCAGAAACAACTGGGGGGTCACAATTTGATCGATTGATCGATCATTATGCTTTTTCGTTTTACTATCTCGGATGTTATTCGGGAAAGCAAAAAACGAAAAGTTCGGGGTTTATTCACGTGTTAGACATGTGAACAAAACCCTAAAAATTCCACTCGGCCATTGCGTTGATGAAACTTGAACCCGCGATCAACTGTTATAAGCAATTTAAATTTTACTATTTATTAAATTGTTTATTCCGTATGATTATATAATATAAAAATGAAAAATAATATATATACTAATTGTTTACCCATTTGCTAAACAATACATTAAGTTAAATATATGTAACCCTTGTATAACGGGTACTTATACTGCGTGATTTCGATGTGAAATCTATTTATATTACACAAGTAATTTTCTTTCGGGTATTTTTCTTAACAATCTTGTTACAAAATATAAAAACTATTCTTTACTAACAAGTGTGTAATCTTGAACAATGCAAATTTCAATTTTCAGGATATTTTCTTTTCTTCTGATTTGAAGAATTCTAATTTGAATAGAAATTTCCTTTGGATCTTTGTGTGTAAGCTGATTGCTACATAAATTGTAATATATTTTCATTTTACTTTTCTGGCTTTTATATTTAAAAGAGGAAAAGTATGGCAATCGGTCAAAATTGATCTCTCAAAATTACATTTTTGGATTCAGGACACCTTGAAACGTTCAGAAATGCGTATAATAATAATAATAATAAAATCGCGGGTAATTTCTATATGTATGGATTTATAGTGTGTGGGGAGCACAATTTCGTTCACTCTGTTTGAAGCGTTATAAAGCCTGTACGTTTTGTCGAAAAATTTCTGAAATTTAGCAGGAAGGTTTGCTTATATGCTTATATTGGTGCTATTAAATTTTGATAGTTAAATGTAAAGAGATTTTTTTTTTTTACTCTTTTCGCCCTGTGGGCACTAAGAGGGCCTCTTTTTGCAAGCCCATTGTGGGTTCGGCCAGGCCCACAAAGGAGCTGCCGGGTGGTGAGGGACGGGGCCCGACATATCTGAACGGACCACCCCCGAAAATTCTTGGGATTTTTTTGACCCGTTCGGATTCGAGCCCGGTTCCCCCAGAGCGGTGGGCTGCCACCTTGACCGCTCGGCCATCCGGCCGCAAATGTAAAGAGGTAGGGAGATGAATGGGTAGTGTGCATCTCCAATAGGATCAGTATTAGCATTTACAAATTTTTATAAAACCCATATCTATCCTCAAAAATTAGCTTCTTGCCATTAAACAGTTAAAATATAAAAAGCTTCTAATAATGAAATATCATAATAGATGGTGCCACGTTGCCGGAAAAGTTCATTAACTCGTTGCTACATTTTTCAGTTTAGTTGGTAAAAATAGTATTTAGTTCATAATAAACCTAAATAAGTTAGTTAAAGTAATGTCATATTAATAGTGAGTTATCAAAGTAACATGTCTTGTTAATAGAATTATTTTACGAAGTTTATTATTTTTTGTAATTCATGTTTTGTCAATGAAATATTTTCGATTAAATAAAACTGTTTTCTTTAATACAAAAGAGACAATTCATAGGCCTATTTTAAAAATTCGTTTTGGAACGTAATCACGCTATTTATATGTAGATCTGTCATAACGCGACATTTTGAAACCTAACTACCGCGTTATACGAGAGTTATGTGTATTTAATATATTTTTCAATAAAGAATTTAGAAAAATATTTAAAAAATAGTAATATGATAAATTTTAAATCGACAAAATGTAAACATTAAAGGAAAGTGGACAAAAACTTTTATATGAACTACCGTTCCGGGGAAGCCGGAATCGAATCCATGCTGGAGACCTTCGGAAAGTTTTCGTGTATAGTTTATCCCGTATACGTCTTGCCCCCTCTCTTACCACCGGTGCCCACATTTTGGGACTGGCTGAACTCGACATGGATTTCATGAAAGGCCCTCTTAATACTCATTAATACTCACAAAGGCCTACCAGAAGGTTTGTTTTATAGAAAAATAGTCCATATTTACGTGTTTAAAAGATGAAAAAACACTGGACCAGCGTGAACCCGTGACCAGCTAGTAGTGCTCAGCAGTTTTATTTACTCGGACATCGGACTTGATGAATATAAGATGAAAATAAAGATAAAAATTGGATATTCAGTCGAACACTTTCTAGAGACAGTCATACATATACTGTATATAATAAATTAATCCTGCTTAAATTGTAAAAAGAGCACACTTCGTGTCATTGCTTTGATTTTGATTCAAACGGAAAATATTTGATTTTCTAAATTTTTTCATAAATTTATAAAAGCATGTAGCAATTTTATATTCGCTCAATATACGGATATACAATATTTATAATTTACTATAAACTTGCAATTTAGGTCAGTACATATTTCTATTTTATTGACATTAAAAAGTAGGCGATTAAAAAAATGTCAAATATTGTCTAAAATAAATTTACACTTCTTTAATTTTAGCTGATATAATTTCATCACATATAAAAATATTTGTACTCAAATCAATATGGAATCTACAATAACTTAACAATAAACTTCTATAATTACAGTGGAATATACAGTACATATAAACAATGAATTTACACAATAAATAAATCAATTTTAATAAGTAAAAGATATATATATATATATATATATATACATATATATATATATGTATATGTATATATATATATACATAAATAAACTAATGTATATAATATGAAAATACGTGGAGCGAGAATACAGTCGATACCCCTATAACACGGTAGATACGTTCCGAGTTTTATGAATCCAGCTTTTACGAGTCCAATCAATCACAGCCCGGCACGTATGCAGTTTACGAACTACGGCTGTTTGAAAGGTTTCCTTCCATAAAATTAATCGATTCTAGACTAATTCGACTCAACATTTCCAAAATACGTATAATTTTTTTCGGAATAATCCATATAAACTATGCTATAAACAAAAAATTGTAGGATTATTTACCGAGTGTGCACCGTTCGACTACGTCGTTGTTTAAGCTTGTTTTCGTCGTGGAGATTGTCATCGAATGGCGCTCACGTGCTTCTTAATAAATTATTTTTTGCGAAAACTTTGCTGAACTTTGAAGACATCATTAATATAAATATAATTTTTATGGACGTTAAATAATAAATGGTTGTTAGTACGTTCGCTGCTCGTTTAAACTCAACGGTTTGTGCAATCCTGTCGCGACACGAGTCGGCGATGACGTTTTACCGAATTATAGGAGTTTTTTTAGCATGTTTGTACGAATACTGTCGCAATTTTTTCTCAGTGATATAGGAATCCAAACTATAGGAACCCGTGTTATAGGGGGTCTACTGTATAAAGATGTCATATAACAATAGAGTAATAGTATGAATATTTAAACCAGCGATGAGTTGCTAAAAAAGTATATTTGTTATATACTTTTTTAGCAACTCATCGCATATCTTAAAAAATTAAATAGTAAAACACGAAGAGCACAGGCTTCACAAAAGTGTATCAGAATGGTCATGCGAAATATAAAACAAAATTTTAAAAATCCAGAAACGAGTTGCATAACATTCCAGGCAAATTTTGTGGCACCATCTGTTATGATATTTTATTTTTAAACTTTTTATATTTTAACTGTTAGCAAATGGCAAAAACATTAATTTTAAGGAGAGGAATGGGTTTTATAAAAATTTGTAAATGGTAATAAAGAGTAAAATCACTATTAAGTCCTACTATATCGAAGATAAACACAATCCCCTTTATCTCTCCATCCTTTCGATTTTTAATTACCAAAATTTAATTGTATCAATTCTCCTAACAAACAAACCTTCCTGCAAAATTTCTGAAATTTTCGACAAAAATCACAGGAGTTATTAAGCTTCAAACATGAACAAAATTGTGCCCCTCAAACATATCCACACTAACATCCATATTAATTTGTAATTTGTTATAAGTTGATTAATCTTTGTCAAACGCATACATTCTTATTCTTTTTAATATGGTATGCATGCATATACTAAACTTTTTACAGAAAAAAACAAGAAACTACAAGTATATAAATGATTACGTCAAAATTTTTTATGTGGTCTTATTTTATAATTATATTCATTTAACTTCTCCGCGTTTTCGCTTTCAAGTCAAAAACAGTGTTAATTAATATTAATGAATTTTTTATAAAGCAATGTCTGGACATGACTTGCAATTATGGAAATGCGTACATTTTTTTACGTATTTCCTTAATTACAAGTCATGCCGCACATTTTGCCATTTTTTTTATTTCTATGCAATTGAGAAGCATTATTACATCGATCGTGTCTTGCCTTGGTTTGTTTTAGTTTGTTTTGTTAAGTTATGGTAACGCAACACTTGGGCGATCTGCCTAGGAAGGATGCCTTCTGGGAGATCTTTTTAAGGGTAACTGGCCTCTATTCAAGCGTTACAGACATGGAGAAAACCCGGAAAACTCTACGTGGTCAGAGGCGCGAACTCACGTCACGCCTTGGTAATTCAAATATAAAATCAGCAATTATTACTAGAGTTCGAATTTTTTGGTAAAAACCAATCTTCTGGCTTGGCAACATGATGGGTGTAACATAAAAGGCTCAAACACAAGATCTTTTAAAACACTTTCAAAGTGCCTAAAATTGTCTACTTTTCACATTTTTGCTTTTTTACTCTGCTTTTAATATTTATATCCGATCTGTCATCAGCAGTTAAATTATTTCTGACGAATCTTGTTGGATTTTCTTTCTATTTAACATTCGGAAGTTGAAACTGTATTGTTGATTCGTAGTATTGATTGGCTAAAAAATCGCAACTATAAACATTTCAAGCTTAAATTTAAAAACTTTAAATGAAATGCTGTGATTAGCCAGCAAAAGTTTCGCTGATTAACGTTAATTATAAAAATATTAAAAATGTGCTGATTCCACCTGAAAGAAATCACTCACTCGCTTCAATTCTACGCCGCAATTACTTCTATTACCTGTATGTTGTTTTAGCTTACTGTATAATTTAATTATTGAAATATTGAAAAGGGAGAAGTCATGGTGAGCAATTTCAAAACAACATACAGAAGAATATAAATCTCTACCATTTATTTATTAATACCATGTATATGAAAGAACAAAAGTTACTCTAACAGAATACTGAAACGAACTGTTCATTGATTAATCATAATATAATTACAAAGTGTAATGTAAGAAATTACAATAAATTATACTTTTTCTAACGGTTAATGAGCAATAAATATCATTTCAGCTGGCTGTTTCCATTATTATTGAAAGGAAGAAAAAGACCTTTGCAAGAGAACGATTTATATGCAACTTCAAAGTATCACTCCTCACAATATCTTGGGGATCTTCTTCAGAAGTAAGTTTACACTTAATAAATTATTAGTATTACGATAAACTGAGGCATTTCGCTATTTTATTGCGTGAGGACGATGCCCTCGTGTTTCTAAGAGTAATTTTAGAGGTCGTGTTAAAAACACGAACGAGAATACCGAGGATTTCTCCCAAAAAAGTTTCCACGACGAAAAATGTTTGAAGCCAACATTGTACATAAAAACCCTCTAATCCAAATTTGCTTGAATCCCACGCGTCATTATAGAGGGTACATTACTATGAGGAATTTAAATGCTTTCATGATTGTCTGTTTAATCTTTCTACAGGGAATGGGACAAAGAAATAAAACTGGAAAATCCAAGTTTGACGAAAGCCTTATTAAGGTTTATAGGATGGAAATATATGCTGTTATGTCTACTTCCAGTTATTCAGGTAAAACATAAAATATTTCCTACTTTATACTTCATAATTTAGATTGTAAATTAATCTGATTATCAATTAAACTTATAAAAACTACTTTAAAACACAAATAGTAATTTTTTAGATTAATACATTGATTACTCTTTGTATTTGCAGGAAGCTGTTTTAGTCCCTGTTCAAGCGTATGTTTTAGGATTGTTAGTAAATTATTTTGATCATGCAGAAGAAAATAACAAACTACCCATGTATATAACCATAGTAGCATTTTATATTTTAGCAGGGGTGTTTTTATTAACATTTCTTACTCATCTTATTATATCAGAAATGTTAGGCATGAAGATAAAAATAGCTTTTTCCACAGTAATATACAAAAAGGTGAGGAACAGATTTAATTTAAATAAATTTTATTGTGTTTAACAGGAATATAACAAGCCGAATTGCAACAATTATATACAAACATCAGGTAAATAACTACAAATTTATTTTTGGGATAAGTACAGACAATTTCAATCGATTTAATTATATGAATAGAGGAGCAAATAAACTTAAAAGACCTGCACAAAGTATTGTTCTACTATATCATTTAACAAATAATTTTATAATTGTAATAATATTTACTGGTAGAATTTAGAATGTTCTTTGTGATTTATCCATCGATGGTGCCAATTTTTAGGTATGACAGTACCAATCTTTCGATTTTACATACACGAATTTAAAATACGGGAAACAGAAAATTATATTCTTTCATTTAGAGCTTCGTTTGATTTAAAATTAATTTAACTAACACTCGGTATTTATTTTTTATGATTTTATATGCAGGCAATTCGATTAAGTTCTTCGTCTTTGGCGAAATCGAATATTGGCCAAATGGTTAGTCTTCTTGCTAATGATGTCACCAAATTTTATTATGTAAGTTGAAATTCTTTTACATAAAATAAATTTATGAAATTTATTAATATTTTACGCTGATANCCCCTATATCCTCATAAATATACAGTTAAATTAAACGGTCTTTTACTTATTTAAATAAATAATAGACCTTAAGTTAAAATATGGCAATTTAATGTTTTAACAAACGTTTTTAGTATCAGTATATATATTTCAAAAGATTTTATATACTGTTATACATGGTTGCTCTAATTTAACTTTTTCTTATTCAGAGTACTATGTATTGGTAAACAATAAGCAAATTGGCACCAAAATTTCTATATAGTCTAGCAAGTAAGGCAAAAAATAATTTTCAAAACAAAGGTACTTCTTTTGTTAAAGAGCGCTTTACGGGAAAATACACGAAACAAAATACAGTAAATATCGAAGACAAACTTTTAAGCGACATCTTAATCTGTCATTTTAAATATTAGGAATAAAGTCAGCTGTTTATCGCCTGAATTTTACACCTGAAAAATTAAGCGAACATGTACCATTACATCAGTAAATGGCTTCTGCAGAAGGCATATTTTTAGCAGAACAAATAAATTCATTTTAGTTGTGTTTTTCTCGTGTATTTTCCCGTACAGCGTCTTCTAACAGGAGTTTTTGAACTAAAATTTTTTTTTACAAAATATGTTTCCATGTCCTTTGTATTGTCTGAATACAAATTTTGGTGTCAACTCGCACATTGGTTACAGCTACAAAGAGCTTTGAATAAAAAATCTTTATGACTATCCTCTATATACATCTAATATTTGCTGATTCATGGTATATGAGGAATAATTTTAATAATTAATAACCTTTTTACTTCTGCGGTCTATCCATGAGAGCATTGTCGGAAATTCAAATCTGATTTATAGGCCAAGTTTGGTGCCTCGAACTCCTTTGCCTCGAAGGTCTTAAACTGATTCTTAATAGTTTTTTAAAATAGTAGAAAAATATATTGAAGAATACAAATTCACAATTTGTCGTTTTACAATCACCATTGACAAACTAAATAATACAGATTATCCGTTGACAATGTTTTAACGAACTACTTATTTTAGTTTATGGTATCGGTGTCAGATCTTTTTAGCCAATTTCCTTTTTTTTACAGAGGCTAACCTCAAATAAAAGGTCGTCTCTGTGAGTGAAGATTTGTGTTTATTTATTTATTTATTTATTTATTTTTGTCAATGGTTACTTNTAATGTATATAATATGAAAATACGTGGAGCGAGAATACAGTCGATACCCCTATAACACGGTAGATACGTTCCGAGTTTTATGAATCCAGCTTTTACGAGTCCAATCAATCACAGCCCGGCACGTATGCAGTTTACGAACTACGGCTGTTTGAAAGGTTTCCTTCCATAAAATTAATCGATTCTAGACTAATTCGACTCAACATTTCCAAAATACGTATAATTTTTTTCGGAATAATCCATATAAACTATGCTATAAACAAAAAATTGTAGGATTATTTACCGAGTGTGCACCGTTCGACTACGTCGTTGTTTAAGCTTGTTTTCGTCGTGGAGATTGTCATCGAATGGCGCTCACGTGCTTCTTAATAAATTATTTTTTGCGAAAACTTTGCTGAACTTTGAAGACATCATTAATATAAATATAATTTTTATGGACGTTAAATAATAAATGGTTGTTAGTACGTTCGCTGCTCGTTTAAACTCAACGGTTTGTGCAATCCTGTCGCGACACGAGTCGGCGATGACGTTTTACCGAATTATAGGAGTTTTTTTAGCATGTTTGTACGAATACTGTCGCAATTTTTTCTCAGTGATATAGGAATCCAAACTATAGGAACCCGTGTTATAGGGGGTCTACTGTATAAAGATGTCATATAACAATAGAGTAATAGTATGAATATTTAAACCAGCGATGAGTTGCTAAAAAAGTATATTTGTTATATACTTTTTTAGCAACTCATCGCATATCTTAAAAAATTAAATAGTAAAACACGAAGAGCACAGGCTTCACAAAAGTGTATCAGAATGGTCATGCGAAATATAAAACAAAATTTTAAAAATCCAGAAACGAGTTGCATAACATTCCAGGCAAATTTTGTGGCACCATCTGTTATGATATTTTATTTTTAAACTTTTTATATTTTAACTGTTAGCAAATGGCAAAAACATTAATTTTAAGGAGAGGAATGGGTTTTATAAAAATTTGTAAATGGTAATAAAGAGTAAAATCACTATTAAGTCCTACTATATCGAAGATAAACACAATCCCCTTTATCTCTCCATCCTTTCGATTTTTAATTACCAAAATTTAATTGTATCAATTCTCCTAACAAACAAACCTTCCTGCAAAATTTCTGAAATTTTCGACAAAAATCACAGGAGTTATTAAGCTTCAAACATGAACAAAATTGTGCCCCTCAAACATATCCACACTAACATCCATATTAATTTGTAATTTGTTATAAGTTGATTAATCTTTGTCAAACGCATACATTCTTATTCTTTTTAATATGGTATGCATGCATATACTAAACTTTTTACAGAAAAAAACAAGAAACTACAAGTATATAAATGATTACGTCAAAATTTTTTATGTGGTCTTATTTTATAATTATATTCATTTAACTTCTCCGCGTTTTCGCTTTCAAGTCAAAAACAGTGTTAATTAATATTAATGAATTTTTTATAAAGCAATGTCTGGACATGACTTGCAATTATGGAAATGCGTACATTTTTTACGTATTTCCTTAATTACAAGTCATGCCGCACATTTTGCCATTTTTTTTATTTCTATGCAATTGAGAAGCATTATTACATCGATCGTGTCTTGCCTTGGTTTGTTTTAGTTTGTTTTGTTAAGTTATGGTAACGCAACACTTGGGCGATCTGCCTAGGAAGGATGCCTTCTGGGAGATCTTTTTAAGGGTAACTGGCCTCTATTCAAGCGTTACAGACATGGAGAAAACCCGGAAAACTCTACGTGGTCAGAGGCGCGAACTCACGTCACGCCTTGGTAATTCAAATATAAAATCAGCAATTATTACTAGAGTTCGAATTTTTTGGTAAAAACCAATCTTCTGGCTTGGCAACATGATGGGTGTAACATAAAAGGCTCAAACACAAGATCTTTTAAAACACTTTCAAAGTGCCTAAAATTGTCTACTTTTCACATTTTTGCTTTTTTACTCTGCTTTTAATATTTATATCCGATCTGTCATCAGCAGTTAAATTATTTCTGACGAATCTTGTTGGATTTTCTTTCTATTTAACATTCGGAAGTTGAAACTGTATTGTTGATTCGTAGTATTGATTGGCTAAAAAATCGCAACTACAAACATTTCAAGCTTAAATTTAAAAACTTTAAATCAAATGCTGTGATTAGCCAACAAAAGTTTCGCTGATTAACGTTAATTATAAAAATATTAAAAATGTGCTGATTCCACCTGAAAGAAATCACTCACTCGCTTCAATTCTACGCCGCAATTACTTCTATTACCTGTATGTTGTTTTAGCTTACTGTATAATTTAATTATTGAAATATTGAAAAGGGAGAAGTCATGGTGAGCAATTTCAAAACAACATACAGAAGAATATAAATCTCTACCATTTATTTATTAATACCATGTATATGAAAGAACAAAAGTTACTCTAACAGAATACTGAAACGAACTGTTCATTGATTAATCATAATATAATTACAAAGTGTAATGTAAGAAATTACAATAAATTATACTTTTTCTAACGGTTAATGAGCAATAAATATCATTTCAGCTGGCTGTTTCCATTATTATTGAAAGGAAGAAAAAGACCTTTGCAAGAGAACGATTTATATGCAACTTCAAAGTATCACTCCTCACAATATCTTGGGGATCTTCTTCAGAAGTAAGTTTACACTTAATAAATTATTAGTATTACGATAAACTGAGGCATTTCGCTATTTTATTGCGTGAGGACGATGCCCTCGTGTTTCTAAGAGTAATTTTAGAGGTCGTGTTAAAAACACGAACGAGAATACCGAGGATTTCTCCCAAAAAAGTTTCCACGACGAAAAATGTTTGAAGCCAACATTGTACATAAAAACCCTCTAATCCAAATTTGCTTGAATCCCACGCGTCATTATAGAGGGTACATTACTATGAGGAATTTAAATGCTTTCATGATTGTCTGTTTAATCTTTCTACAGGGAATGGGACAAAGAAATAAAACTGGAAAATCCAAGTTTGACGAAAGCCTTATTAAGGTTTATAGGATGGAAATATATGCTGTTATGTCTACTTCCAGTTATTCAGGTAAAACATAAAATATTTCCTACTTTATACTTCATAATTTAGATTGTAAATTAATCTGATTATCAATTAAACTTATAAAAACTACTTTAAAACACAAATAGTAATTTTTTAGATTAATACATTGATTACTCTTTGTATTTGCAGGAAGCTGTTTTAGTCCCTGTTCAAGCGTATGTTTTAGGATTGTTAGTAAATTATTTTGATCATGCAGAAGAAAATAACAAACTACCCATGTATATAACCATAGTAGCATTTTATATTTTAGCAGGGGTGTTTTTATTAACATTTCTTACTCATCTTATTATATCAGAAATGTTAGGCATGAAGATAAAAATAGCTTTTTCCACAGTAATATACAAAAAGGTGAGGAACAGATTTAATTTAAATAAATTTTATTGTGTTTAACAGGAATATAACAAGCCGAATTGCAACAATTATATACAAACATCAGGTAAATAACTACAAATTTATTTTTGGGATAAGTACAGACAATTTCAATCGATTTAATTATATGAATAGAGGAGCAAATAAACTTAAAAGACCTGCACAAAGTATTGTTCTACTATATCATTTAACAAATAATTTTATAATTGTAATAATATTTACTGGTAGAATTTAGAATGTTCTTTGTGATTTATCCATCGATGGTGCCAATTTTTAGGTATGACAGTACCAATCTTTCGATTTTACATACACGAATTTAAAATACGGGAAACAGAAAATTATATTCTTTCATTTAGAGCTTCGTTTGATTTAAAATTAATTTAACTAACACTCGGTATTTATTTTTTATGATTTTATATGCAGGCAATTCGATTAAGTTCTTCGTCTTTGGCGAAATCGAATATTGGCCAAATGGTTAGTCTTCTTGCTAATGATGTCACCAAATTTTATTATGTAAGTTGAAATTCTTTTACATAAAATAAATTTATGAAATTTATTAATATTTTACGCTGATAAAGCTTAATTTACATTATACGGGTGATCTATGTGGGTTATAATTTGAAAGTTACACGTAATAAACACATTAGTTGCACGAAGTTCATATTCTGACACAATGGCAAAGAATGGCGAGATATTTATCGAATAGTTTCGTCACATGACAAAACAGAATTGCACTGACTATTGAGCAAGCCGTAAAATGTGTCCTTTGATTTATAGAGTTTGGGAGTGTAAAGGCTGCTAAACAATGTGTTGATATTGCACACTTGAAAAAATGTGGTGCATTACGAAGCCAAACTTTGAAGGTCGTAAACGTGACCCAAGAAACATGCTTTCGTTTTCTCTGCATTAATACATGGGTTGAAGAAAAGTCCATGACAGTTGTCCTTTGAATTGACTCTGCCAAAACATGCCATTTTAACTCGACGTTATCTGAAAATATACATGTAGTGCTTGTAGCGCAATTTGGCATATTGTGTACAATGGAGTGAAGTTCAAGAATAATGTTATTTTCGCTTTCTCCTGTGAAAAACTATCTAATGACAGACTCCCCTCACCTCGCCGTTGCAACAGAATTTGAACTTCATACAACTAATATGTTTATTATGACACAGTGTTCAATTTATACCAACCCAAGTAGATCGTTATTAGAGAGGAATAGACCGATGGTCGAGCTACTAAAATGACAGATTACCTCTCTGATGGACCCGAGATCGAATGTGGATGATTTTTAGGAGAGTAGTCTGTCCTGATATTTCGGACAGCGGCGTACTATGGTCAAAACGGGCAATTGCCTGAGGTCCATCCCAGTAGGAAGTCCCAAACCAATCTCTTATAAGAGGATATTTCCCAAAACAATTTCCTCGAAAAAAATTTCTGAAGAAAACGTTGAACATGATGTTTCTAATTCAAATTTGTCTGGACTCCGTGAAGCCATAACCCGCCACATATGTCGGACTGCGTCCCTTATCATCCGGCAACTCATTGAATCTGGCCGAATCCATAATGGAATTGCTAAAATAGATCCAAATGCCCACAGGACGGAAACAGCAGAATAAATTAGATTATAAAATAACTTATTTCCATTGAAGTTAAAAGTTAAATTTATGATTTTCAATCTGGAAATAAACATCAATGCCTTGAATGGCGTTACTCATCATCTTCCAATTTACACAGATTTGACTACTACAATTTGGAAACCAAACCACAAACGCCGAAAATATTATCATTACTCTTCAAGGTAGCAGTAATCACGTTTTAAAGTGTAAATTGTTACATTATTGCTGATTTTTGGATTCTTAATAAAACCATGAATGATGTCATCATAAAACTGTATTGAGTGAGAAGCGTTACTGATGCGATCATCTTGCATCATAACAATCCACGGCTTCAAGTTGATAATTTATCCAAAAATAAAATCCAAATTAACAATTGGGAACTTCTCTTAAACAGTTTGAAATCAGTACTGTCACATTATTACCTGTTAATCAGTCTAAAGAAGAGTTTTGAGCCTGGCACTAAAAAGTATATAGTCTTCCACAAGGAACGTATCATTGTATGCAAACGAACGAAATAGTCTTGTATGAAAAAGGAATTTTCGATCTCCTAGAACAATGGAAAATATGTAGCAATTTTATTCCGATTTACTCATAATTTTTTAAATTTTTCATACATTTTTTAACGTTTCGGTTCATGTTAATGGTAATATTATATAGGAGTTTAAATTTTATTATTTACTGTTGTGATATAATATATTTTTCTTTCTTTCAACAGAATATATTTTCTTTAGCGTACGTCTTTGCCGATCCTCTTATAATCATTGCTGTAGTGGCTATATTATGGCAGTATTTCGGTTGGACTGTTTTAGTTGGAATTTCAACAATATTTATTTTTGTTCCCATACAACTTATATTGGGAAAAGTGTATTCAAAACTGAGGTAATATACCCTTGTTATTCTGTGTTGTTTTGCCTATTCTCTTTAGGTATTTGAAATTATTTAAATATATTTTACTTATTTTCGTAAAACGTTAATAAAAATAAAGTGTTTCTTAAAATATTTTTAATATATAAAATTTGATTTCATAAAATTTTCTTTCTATCTGAGAATGACTGAATGATTTACCACGGAATGAATCACATAATGGTTCTATTGCCGAGTGTAATTTCGACCATTTTCAACTTTTATAACCAAAAATGGGAATAGCCAATATGCAAATGGCGCCAAGAAAAGCCTCCGAATTTGTGATATGATAAATTTTAGGTTCAGACTTGTTAGAACAGAATGCAGAACAAAATAGGCTGCCTCAATGGCAATATGGCTGAGTTAGCCCATGTGGTGGCAGCCTACCGTTCTTTGGAGCCGAGAACAGAATCCAAACCAGTCGAAAAACTCCAGGAATTTTTCGGGATCGGCTACTTTTCCATTGAATTGCCGAATTCATAATGCTCTTTGTACCCATAGGCCGGAAAGAGTTTACAAATATATATGTGTTGACTCCTGTCAAGTGGCCATCTCATCAACAATACGCAATACTTATTACTAGTTGAGTTATGAGTTTAGTTTGCTAACTAAACTTTAGACTCGAACACGGGCCTAGTTAAAAGTTGCTTATGAAGTTTGACACCTTTATGAAATTGATTTATATTTACTTTATTTTTAGTTTCCATTGCTAAAAGGTCAAAAATTATATAATGTAATGCCTCGTGTTTCAATCAAAATATTAAATAATTTCGCTAATTATTTAATTTTAATTTTAATATTTATTTATATTTTTCACGACAGATTACAGATAGCTAAAGCAGGAGACGAAAGGCTGAACCTACTTAACGAGATGATTGCTGGTATGAGATTAATTAAAATGTACACTTGGGAGAAGCCGTTTACTTTATTAATAGAGAAAGCCAGAAAGTACGCAATTTCTACAATATATTTTTTTATTTTTTTGAAATTTAATTTAACTCAAAATTCGAAATTATTGTACTTTTCCCTAAGGAGAGAAATAAGGAAAGTGAAAAGGTCTTTGTATCTTCGTGGAATAGCTCAAGCATTGTCATATTCTTTCTCCAAATTATTCTCTTGCCTTACTTTCCTGACTTTTTTCTTTTATGGAGGTCATTTAACTGCCCAAATTGTATTCGTCAATATGAGTTTATCAATTTGCCTCTTCCGCAGTATTTTCTACATGTTTTCGATTGCTGTCACTCAATTTGCAGATAATCTTACATCAATAAAGAGATTACAAGTGAGTATTACATTAAAAATAATTGTATAAAACAATCTCCACCAAAACAGAAACTTAAAATTCAAAGTTTCGAAAATTTGTATAAATTTTATAAATTAATTTTAAAAATTAAAGTAAAATATGCTTCAAAGCTTTATAAATAAAATTAATTACAATCGACCCCCAATAACACTGTTGATAATTCCGTTTTATATGAATTCCATGTTGTACGAGTCACTTAGATTTTACAAATACGTGAGCCGTTCACAGCCCGGCACACGTATTTGTAAAATCTAAGTGACTCGTACAACATGGAATTCATATAAAACGGAATTATCAACAGTGTTATAGGG
>NW_019384890.1:429646-439320 GCF_000671375.1 Centruroides sculpturatus
CAACTTTAATAAAAATAATTAAAATAATTACAACTTTACAAAAAGAGAGAAGTTGCCGATCTTGCCCCTATACCCGGGGCAACTTCGTCAATTTCTCTCTTCTTGTAAAGTTGTAATTATTTTAATTATTTTTATTTCCAAACTGATTTTAACCAGTTCTATAGTAAGGTAACATTCCAATAGACAATATGCAAAGCTTTTTTTTCAGTTTACAGCAGTATTTATTACACAAAATTTAAGTAAATCTTAACATGCCGATCTTGCCCCGGTCTCCCCTATATCCTCATAAATATACAGTTAAATTAAACGGTCTTTTACTTATTTAAATAAATAATAGACCTTAAGTTAAAATATGGCAATTTAATGTTTTAACAAACGTTTTTAGTATCAGTATATATATTTCAAAAGATTTTATATACTGTTATACATGGTTGCTCTAATTTAACTTTTTCTTATTCAGAGTACTATGTATTGGTAAACAATAAGCAAATTGGCACCAAAATTTCTATATAGTCTAGCAAGTAAGGCAAAAAATAATTTTCAAAACAAAGGTACTTCTTTTGTTAAAGAGCGCTTTACGGGAAAATACACGAAACAAAATACAGTAAATATCGAAGACAAACTTTTAAGCGACATCTTAATCTGTCATTTTAAATATTAGGAATAAAGTCAGCTGTTTATCGCCTGAATTTTACACCTGAAAAATTAAGCGAACATGTACCATTACATCAGTAAATGGCTTCTGCAGAAGGCATATTTTTAGCAGAACAAATAAATTCATTTTAGTTGTGTTTTTCTCGTGTATTTTCCCGTACAGCGTCTTCTAACAGGAGTTTTTGAACTAAAATTTTTTTTTACAAAATATGTTTCCATGTCCTTTGTATTGTCTGAATACAAATTTTGGTGTCAACTCGCACATTGGTTACAGCTACAAAGAGCTTTGAATAAAAAATCTTTATGACTATCCTCTATATACATCTAATATTTGCTGATTCATGGTATATGAGGAATAATTTTAATAATTAATAACCTTTTTACTTCTGCGGTCTATCCATGAGAGCATTGTCGGAAATTCAAATCTGATTTATAGGCAAAGTTTGGTGCCTCGAACTCCTTTGCCTCGAAGGTCTTAAACTGATTCTTAATAGTTTTTTAAAATAGTAGAAAAATATATTGAAGAATACAAATTCACAATTTGTCGTTTTACAATCACCATTGACAAACTAAATAATACAGATTATCCGTTGACAATGTTTTAACGAACTACTTATTTTAGTTTATGGTATCGGTGTCAGATCTTTTTAGCCAATTTCCTTTTTTTTACAGAGGCTAACCTCAAATAAAAGGTCGTCTCTGTGAGTGAAGATTTGTGTTTATTTATTTATTTATTTATTTATTTTTGTCAATGGTTACTTTGAAACAACAAATTGTGAATACCAAATTTTTAAAATTTTCAATATATATATATTTTTTTATCATACAAATTACCGTGGGCTATTTTTAATAGAATTCTTTTAATGCATTTTTAATTTGTCGAAGAAAATTCTCTGAGCAGATGAATGTTATTTCCAGTTACTTCATAAATTGAAGAAAAACTCTTGGTTTAAAGCAAAATTTTCTTTCTTCTGTATTATGTTAACCGAATACAAAATAGCAGATAGCTTATCTCCTGTTTAAATCGAGAATTTTCTTGCTTTTCTCAACAATTATTTTCTCTTTCTGGTTGCAACCTCGACTGCTCCTCATCACTTTCGTAAACATTCCTTTCAACTGACTTCCTCTGTCTTCTTCTACTTTTAAGACTCAGCTGAGTAGATTCTTCTGCATCTCATTTGTGAGTCTATAGTTTTTCATCTAGAAAAGTTTCCTCAAGATTCTAAACTCTGATAACGTCTGGTATTTTAAGTCTAATCTAATATAATTAATCTTAATACACTTTAGTGATTAGTGACTAGTGACTTACTCTACTGAGTATTATTTGAATAAACAACCTCTAGAATAGGCATTTTATCCTATAATAAATCATTATTTCAATACTATATTTTATCAGACATCTTTGTTGATGACAATCTTGGGAGAAATTCCTATTTGTTCTGGAAAAGTAATAGTAAATGGAAAAATCGCTTATGCCTCCCAAGAAGCCTGGTTATTCAACGGTACTATCAGGGAAAATATATTGTTTGGCGGCGAATATCGAGAAGATAAATATAATGAAGTTTTATATATAACAGCACTCGAAAAGGTAAGACTTGTATATAATGTTATTAGTAATAATTCGTTTGAAATTTTCATACTACTGCATGATACATCGCTAAAAACAGGTCAAAAAGTGAATCTGCTAGTTCTTTTGAGTTTTTATAATACAGTAAAGCGTCGATTATCCGAAACGTCAATTATCCGAAAGAATTGCAGTCGGCAAATTTAAATTTTGCCAGTGCTGTGGTGCTGCAATCTTTGGCTATGTCTTTGGCTACTCAAATATTTTACGTTTTTGATACTAAATTAACTTCTGAAGTATACTTTTTATTGTTTTTATATTTTTCAATATATTTATTTTGTTTGTACAAAATAAAAAAATAATTTTGAACGATACAATAGTCTTCGTTAGGCTTAACATCGACGAAAATTCAACGCGAAGCGACACGCAACAGAGAAAAATTTCAACATAGGATAAATTAATATATTTTTTCGTACATAATCGGTTATCCGAAATATCGATTTTCCGAACAACCCCAGTCCCCAATTGATTCGGATAATCGACGCTCTATAAAACATTTGTGCCTTCTTTCCAAGGTTCATCATGGGTGCAGCCAGGCCCACAATGAGGAAGGACGGGTTCACACACATTTGTTTTGTAAACGCAACTGACTCTTTGATTTATGAAACACCGTCGATATAAATTTTAATTTTGATATTTTAAAATTTTCTAGATAAAAATTTCTGATCAAATTATTATTTACGTTAAGTTTCTAAAGGTTAATTTTCTGTTTTATTTTCGTTAAATACGCTAAATTGCCACTAAAATCCGTGCACTCGTCTATTTCAATTTACGAGAGACAGTCACGTAAAAACCTTTAAAATGTACAAAAAAGTTTGAAACATTTAATTTCTTGTACTTTGTCTACTGTCGATAAATATACAATATTTGTGGGTTGAAAAAAATGACTTTTTTATGTTTATTTTTTGGAATTTGAACAGATAATCTATCATGAACATATTGTCTGATTGCCCTGTACGTTGGCAACTGTGATACTCATGATTTGAAGTGTGGCCGACAGATGGCAATTTTTCGAGGGCCTGATGGCCGAACGGCTATCGCTCGGTTAAATCCAGAAATTTTGTGGGTTGGTCCATCCTGGATATATCAGCTGCCCCATTGTAGTCTTGCCGAATATGTATTTAGCTCGATAAAATAAAAATATGGTCTTTCTTTTGCTACAGAGCAGAAAGAGTGACAACAAAGTAAGTTCTAGGAATTTTTACATAACATTTGCAGATGGTTCACAAACACTAGTTGCAGAACACTTGTGGATTGTTCACGAAACACCAGTGTATCATGGAACAAGCGATTGGGAATCATTGGGCTAACAATTCAAAATTTTCAAACACTTACCATTAAATTCTACATGTTTTGCTTATAGAACTTATACAATAGCATATTTCATAAATATTATTCATGTTTCAGTTAATAATTTCTCGCAATTTTTCGACATCTTTTTAAACACGAATTCAACTGATTCTTTGCATGCCTGAAATCTTTATCTTTTCTGATACGGTCTGATAATTTACAATAATTTCAAAATTTTGAGAGTTGTAAGCAATTAATTAATCTAAAATTTCATTTTTCGAACGAAGATAACATTTTGATTACATAATTTATTTTAGGATATTAGTTTATTTCCTAAAGGAGATCTGACACGCGTAGGAGAAAGAGGGACCACAATGAGTGGTGGCCAAAAAGCTCGAATTAATCTAGCAAGGTAAGTCAAAATATTATTCCAGATAGTTTGTATCTGTTATCTTTGAGAATTTAAATATTTGTAAATTTTCATGTAAATTTTTACTCAATTTTAGGGCATTGTATCGGGATGCCGACATATTTATTCTAGACGATCCGTTAAGTGCTGTTGACACGCCGGTAGCAAAACACATATTCGAAAAGTAAATTAAACTTATAGTAAATATTTTTTTTATATGAGAATTTATCTACGTCTAATTATTTAACAGGTGTATAATGAAATATTTATCAAATAAAATATGTATTCTTGTTACGCACCAAATTCATTTCTTACAATACGCAACCAAAATTTTAGTATTAAAACAGGTGAGTAAATGTTTTGTTTAAATTCCTTGAAATATGTTCGTTCTCAAATGTTTATATTTGTTTTTTATACCTAATAAAATTGAATGTTAAAAATACTACTTTTAATTTAATATTAGATAAAATCTTTAATTACTTTTCTCAAACTTTCTCTTCTCTGATACTGTAAAGTAAAGCAGAAAACTAATAGTGCCGAGCTTGTGTTTTGTGTAAATAGTGTACACTTTTACATCAAATTAACGTCATTATTATAGTTTAACGTAAGAAAATTGAAAAATTGACGTCAAACTGACGTACAGTACAGTAATTGTATGCACTATTCGGACAAAACTAATGCACCTTAAATTTTTTGCAACGTGCAAAATTTACAGTTGAAAGAATAACACTGTCATGTTCTCTAATACAGATGAAAACAGTAATTATACTTCTCTGTAAACGGCTATTCAGCAATTATTCTTGAAACTAATGTAAATAACAGGCAGTAAAGGAAAATTATTTCATAAATACGTGTATATGTATATTATTAAATACTTCACTTGGAGTATTAGTCAGGCTAATACAGCATGCGATTTCTACTACTATGCATTATAAGTAAATTATTGCATGATTAAATGGAGATTCGAAAGGCAAAATTTTATACGAATAACTCTAAACAAAATTTTCTTTTGAGTCCGTAACGTATCATAATAAAAGTAAGAACTTTACAATTTTAAAGATTTATTAACAGTGCTTTTTGATTTGAATAATTTTAGGCATTAAAACGATAAAAATTTCATAATACACCGTAGGATTTACGCAAGCTTCTTCAATTTTGATGTTGATCTAGTCTATTTCATCTCTTCTATGTTTCTATGTTTATTTTTCCAGATTATTTCAAATTAATTTTGATTTCAATCCCCTATTCATGCCACATCAGATGAACTGTAAAATAAGACGTGAACAGTTGAGATTTTTATTTTCCTTTCCATAAAATTGTGTATGATCAAACACAGGATTTGCACATCAATCTTATATTCTATGAAAATAAATTTTTGTTATTAGTTTTATATTTCTTGTTAATTCTCATTTTAGGGAAACTGTGCAGCGTTGGGCGACTACAACAAAATCATGAACTCGGAAATCAACTTGGGAATTTCGGCAAACGATGAAAAATATACTCAAAAAGAGATGGCTGAAGAAGAATTACTTAATACAAAAGATGTAGATATTTTTCATAGCGTTGAAATTGAAAACACCGCCAATCACGTGGTACGTTGTCAAAATGTGTACTCGTGTTTATTCACACGTATTTTTGAAAATTATCTCTTGTTGTAGAATTTACACATTTCATTTATTTTAAAAAAGCATCAGTTATATCAAAGACATTCGTCCTACTTATTCAATAGCACGTACTCGATAATTCACTATTAAACTACATAATACAAATAGATAAAACTATGTTCAACGAATCTCGAATACTGTGTAGTAAAAATAACAGAGACTGAACAAACTGCTGACTTTCTTGAGCTAATTTACTACTAAATATGGAACCATTGTCTGATTATAATAAATCTTTAATTAATGTAGATATAAAACAAGTCTGTTCATAATAAAAATTCTAATTGATAAGCATTGTCCTTGGTGAATCGGTACATCTACAACAGATAATTATATATTCGTATATGGCTGATGAAGGTCTTTTAAACCGAAACGCATACCAAAATATTATAAAATTGTATTCTGGTGATAGAAGTGCCATTTCTATGTCCTGAGTTGCAGTATGATAATTCTCTGTTATCTCTACTACACAATGTTTAAGATTCATTCATTAACAATCATTCAGACAAGAAGCTTTTATATACTACAATTTACTAATAGTGTCATAGTTCTACTGAAACAATTGCATACATAACAGTCAAAATAGTCAGTCAATATCTTTATTATATACATTAGTTTGTACATGCCCGGCTTCGGATGGCACTATCGGGAATGAAAACCAGATACAGTAATTGTTAACTTGTTTACAATACAGGAATTACGGAGATGTGAAAAGGTGGGTTGGAATAGTATACAAGAGTTAACACAATGATGATGCAGGTATTACAATGATGTTGCAGTTAAATACAATGATGATATAGTTAATTACTATTTGTTTACAGTATAAGGTACTGTACATACAGAATTACAACGTGATGGATTTTGAAAGCTTTACAAGTACAGACACTATGCAATATTACAAGTGTTAATACAAAATAAAACATGAAGATGTGTATAAGTGCAGAAGGAAAAAGCACATAAATTACATAAAACTGAGTACAATACAGCAAATTAAGTAATGATACAATATAAGAGAGTGTAAAATACAATTTGAGTATAGAATACAATACATAAGAGAAGTAACTTAATCCAGGTATGGCAGTGGTGCTCGTTGATATTAGGTATCAATTGCATACTTAACAGCATGCAATGTGTTCTGTGAACTTTTCATTATCGTTTGTATATCTTCAAAGTATCCGGAATATACGGAAATTTTGGTTATTTACCGCTAACAATACAAAATATTAACATTAGAGATGCACAGTTATTATACACCTAGAAGCCTTATATTGTTAACTAAGTTATGACTATTGATTGCTATGAATTTACTCAACTCTGTCGAAAAATTTATTACTTTTATTGTTTATTTTTCTCTAAATTATTCAGAAAAATTGTAACTCCATTTTAAAACATAATAAAATTTAATATATTTGTTTCTTTCATTAAAATAGAAAGAAAATGTTAAAGCAACAAAAGAAAATGAAGAAAAGTCATTTAAATCGTTGGGAATATCTGTGTACAAAGCATACGTTGATGCCGGAGCTAATTCCTTCTTCAAAATTATAATATTGTTTTTCTTAATTGTATCTCAAGCTGTTACGAATGGTGGCGATATATGGCTCTTAAAATGGTATCAAATATTTTATAAAGTAGAAACACTTATTTTAAAGAATAAATTTAAATTTACAATGTACTCAGGGCATTAACACGAGAAAAACTTAATGCTTTAAAGTGTTAGCAATGTTCTAAAGCATATCACGCAACTCAGTGTGACGAATTAATGTATTATAGATATATTGTTTGGTGTTATATGTAAATCTTATAATTTGGCAAACACTATTTCAAATTTATAGAAGTAATTATTTCTTTGTATTTTTTAGGATTAAAGATGAAACGGCGTTTATTGATACAAAAAATATAGAAAACTTTACACTAGCAGTAAACAACAGCAACGAAACCGGGGGTGAAGATTTTCTTCATAGACGTGAAATTAACGTTTATGTTTATGTTGGACTGATATTCGGATTGTTAGTCGTGACTTTTATTTCCGTGTCAGTATTCTACGAAATGTCCATGGCGGCATCCATTAATCTTCACAAAAATATGTTTCGTTGCATTATTCGCACTCCAATAACTTTCTTGGATATGAATCCAATAGGTGAGATATGATCATTATTATATTAGAAATAAACGTGTGCCAATTGCGTGTCAAACGTGATAACATCTAAATCAGGGTCAGTTTTCCATAAAAGTTTTTTCCCTTGGCAGAAGACCCACATCTTTCGTTGCCTTAACCCAAGGGTGGCCAACAGTTTTTGCCCCCGGGCCGAACTGGAAAGAAAACTTTTTTCACGGTCCGAACCAGAGGCTGCTCTAGGAAGATTTTGAGGTGGTGCGAGATCTCATTGTGGTGTCACCCCGTAGCGACTAAATTGTAAATAGAGATTACAGATACATTTTTCACATTATCATGCTTTATCAACATTCNGATCACATCCCTTTCAAATTAAAAAAAAAAGCCAGCAATGAGTTGCTTAACTTTTCCAGCAACATTTGGTGGCACCATCTTATAAAAAGTTTTTTCAATAAAATATCGTAACAGATGGTCCCACCAAATGTTGCCGAGAAAGTTATGCAACTCGTTATTCTTTGCATAAACACCATTTTATGTTATTTATTTGAAAGTTTAAAGTAATTTGATTGGATTAAGCTGGTTTGAAGGAATCAGGAGAAGCTATCGTTAGGCGATCTGTCATGTAGGGTTGCCTCCATAAAGATTCCATGGAAAATTAACTCCTTTGTACGTACAAGTGTCCCACGTGGCAAGCTATTGGCAGTCACGAACCCACGACCTGAAATCACGTGTTGTTTATCAATAATTATTGTATTCAGTTCGGTTACGAATTAAAAAAAATGGCGTGGAATTCCAGATGTTTGTTATAAATTATACTTGTAAATACAGAAATATCATGCATGTAAATCAGGATAATAACTTGAATTTCAATCTTGCATCTAATAAAGAATATTTAAAATATAATGTAATGATTATAAATAAAATATAATAACAAATTGTCATTTCTGTATTTTTAAGGATGACGATACAACTTTGAAAGCAATATCACTTGATGTACAGGTTGGAGAACTGTTAGTTGTTGTTGGTTCTATTGGATCGGGAAAGGTACGATTTTTTCTATTATATTTTAAGCCAATTCTCACAGATGAAAATTTTCAGGTGACAATTGGCTTTAGCAATTGTATTTTCGTCTTTGTTGGTAAATCCCCCTAAAAAATTTGACTAAACAAGCAATTATTTATTATGACACAGTCGCAACGCCGGATGCAATTTTTAATCATATTTTAAATTTATTTAATTTAAAATATATGCTCGTCACCTCAGATTAGTAGTGGCTTGCCTTGTACATCATACGTTTCCTTTAACAATAGAGTCTTGCCGGTCATTTATCTAACTCCTTTCAGAAGAAAACATC
This sequence comes from Centruroides sculpturatus, assembly GCF_000671375.1. Taxonomy (NCBI): domain Eukaryota; kingdom Metazoa; phylum Arthropoda; class Arachnida; order Scorpiones; family Buthidae; genus Centruroides; species Centruroides sculpturatus. The sequence continues at coordinate 438,752 of NW_019384890.1, forward strand.
CGAATTGAAATAACGTAACTATTTCTTTGTGCCAGAAGTTTGTATATAGTTAATTTGAACTTCCCTCTCTTTAGTTTCTCGATCTGGTCTTATATTTCATGTAACTCTGCTCTCGAGATTAAGGAAAGACGGACTGACGGACGGACGACAGTGGGAATTTATAGGTTTCAATTTTTTTCAAATTTCGACCCAATTAAGCTATATTTTCAAAGTGAATTTGTCATCGACGAATTGATAAAGTACAGTTGTCCCTCTATAGTCCGACGTTTTATAATCCGACATGCTCAGTAGTATCTTGACCTCCCGTCAAGATACCCGTCACCGTTACGTGTCTGCTTGCACAGAAGCATGTCGCGATGTGAATCTCCCCATCCAATTCTTACTCGATGACACACATTTCGTGTGTTTTATGTGAGCAGTTCTGTTCGAACAGTTGGAGTAGAGAATATTGTAAGTTACTGCTAGCAAAACAATGCGAAATATGTAATTATTTTCGGTAATCCGGACACTTTTGGTAATCTGACACACCTTTGGTCCCATACCTGTCGGATTATCAAGGGACAACTGTA